>NC_134486.1:144440048-144472548 GCF_040206685.1 Ascaphus truei
TAGAGAGATTGATAGATATAGAGAGATAGCTATATAGATAGAGAGATAGATCTCTTACAGGGAATATGTGTGTAATATATATATATATATATATATATATATATATATATATATATATATATATATATATATATATATATATAGTGTTCGACAAATCACCCAAAAATCTACTCGCCCAACCAAAAAATCTACTTGCCACCTAGCCCCGCCCCCAATCCCACCCCCAACCTCCCTTTAAAATAAAATATATAAATAAAATACATTTAATAAATTCCTAGTCAGAACAACATTCGTTTTTGACATAAATGTATTTATTGTATTACATTATACTACAATTCGTCCTGGTTACGTGTGTGTGTGTGTGTGTAAATGTCACTCTAGAAATAAAAGCCAGATGTGAATGACTAGTTTCCTGAACCCCTTAACCAGTGTCTGGACGCCCCCGCTTCACACTATCTAAAGCAGCAATCCCGCCTGGGATCATACCTGATCCCCAGTCCCTCAATGTCCAGGTACCCTCATTCACCCAATGTTATACATTGGAGGGGAGGTGTTCCTTACCTGTCTTCTGTGTTAGGGGGGGTTCCGATGTCTTCCGTGTGAAGCTTGAGTCAGATCTGGAAGAAAGCAGTATAGGTTATTTCGGTGTAGTATAGGGCAGTTAAGATATATAGGGTAAATAAGAGATCCAGAGTGTGAGAGTGTGGGTGAGAGAGAGAGAGAGTGTGGGGGAGAGAGAGAGAGAGTGGGAGAGAGAGAGTGTGGGGGAGAGAGAGAGAGTGTGGGGGGAAGAGGGGGAGAGAGAGTGTGGGGGGGAGAGGGGGAGAGAGAATGTGGGGGAGAGAGGGGGAGAGAGAGTGTGGGGGGAGAGGGGGGGAGAGAGAGTGTGGGGGGAGAGGGAGAGAGAGAGTGTGGGGGGGAGAGGGGGAGAGAGAGTGTGGGGGGGAGAGGGGGAGAGTGTGTGTGGGGGGGGGTAGAGGGGGAGAGAGAGTGTGGGGGAGAGAGTGTGGGGGAGAGGGGGAGAGAGTGTGGGGGGGGGATAGAGGGAGAGAGGGAGAGAGTGTGGGGGGAGAGGGGGAGAGTGTGGGGGGGAGAGGGGGAGAGTGTGGGGGAGAGGTGGAGAGGTGGGTGTGTGGGGGGAGAGGTGGAGAGAGTGTGGGGGGGAGAGTGTGTGGGGGGGAGAGTGTGTGGGGGGGAGAGGGGGAGAGAGTGTGGGGGGGAGAGGGGGAGAGAGTGTGGGGGGGAGAGGGGGAGAGAGTGTGGGGGGAGAGGGGGAGAGAGTTTGGGGGGGAGAGGGGGAGAGAGTGTGGGGGGAGGGGGGAGAGAGTGTGGGGGAGGGGGAGAGAGTGTGGGGGGCGAGTGTGGGGGTTGAGAGTGTGGGGGGAGAGAGAGAGATGTGGGGTGGAGAGTGTGGGGGGAGAGAGAGTGTGTGGGGAGAGTGTGGGGGGGAGAGAGAGTGTGGGGGGGGGAGAGAGAGTGTGGGGGGGAGAGAGAGCGTGTGGGGGGAGAGAGAGAGTGTGTGGGGGGGAGAGAGAGAGAGTGTGGGGGGGGAGAGAGAGTGGGGGAGAGAGAGTGTGGGGGGAGGGAGAGGGAGAGAGTGTGGGGGGGAGAGAGAGAGAGTGTGGGGGGGAGAGTGTGGGGGGGAGAGAGAGAGAGTGTGGGGGGGAGAGAGAGAGAGTGCAGGGAGAGAGTGTGGGGGGGGGAGAGAGAGAGAGTGTGGGGGAGAGAGAGAGAGTGTGTGGGGAGAGAGAGAGTGGGGGGGGAGAGAGAGAGAGTGTGTGGGGGGAGAGAGAGAGTGGGGGGAGAGAAAGAGAGTGGGGGGAGAGAGAGAGAGTGTGGGGGGGATAGAGAGTGTGTGGGGGGAGAAAGAGAGTGTGGGGGGAGAGAGAGAGTGTGGGGGGAGAGAGAGAGTGTGGGGGGAGAGAGAGTATGGGGGAGAGAGAGTGGGGAGAGAGAGAGTGTGGGGGGGAGAGAAAGTGTGGGGGGGAGAGAGAGTGTGGGGGGGAGAGAGAGTGTGGGGGGAGAGAGAGAGTGTGGGGGGGAGAGAGGGAGTGTGGGGGGGAGAGAGAGAGTGTGGGGGGGAGAGAGTGTGGGGGGGAGAGAGTATGGGGGAGAGAGAGAGAGTATGGGGGAGAGAGAGAGAGTGTGGGGAGGAGAGAAAGTGTGGGGGGAGAGAGAGTGTGGGGGGGAGAGAGGGAGTGTGGGGGGGGAGAGAGAGTGTGGGGGGAGAGAGAGAGTGTGGGGGAGAGAGAGAGAGTGTGGGGGGGAGACACACAGAGGGTGGGGGAGACACAGAGGGGGGAAACGGTGGGTGATACACAGAGAGAGAGGGTGGGTGACTGACTGGCTGGGTGACTGACTGACTGGCTGGGTGACTGACTGACTGGCTGGGTGACTGACTGACTGGCTGGGTGACTGACTGACTGGCTGGGTGGGTGGCTGACTGACTGGCTGGGTGGGTGGCTGACTGACTGGCTGGGTGACTGACTGGGTGGGCGACTGGCTGGGTGGGTGACTGGCTGGGTGACTGGGTGGGGGGGCTGAATGACTGGCTGGGTGACTGACTGGGTGGGCGACTGGCTGGGTGGGTGACTGGCTGGGTGACTGGGTGGGGGGGCTGAATGACTGGGGGGGTGACTGACTGGGGGGGTGACTGACTGGGGGGGTGACTGACTGACTGGGGTGACTGACTGACTGGGGGGGTGACTGACTGGGGGGGGGTGACTGACTGGGGGGGGTGACTGACTGGGGGGGGTGACTGACTGGGGGGGTGACTGACTGGGGGGGTGACTGACTGGGGGGGTGACTGACAGGGGGGGGGGGTGACTGACTGGGGGGTGACTGACTGGGGGGTTGACTGACTGGGGGGTTGACTGACTGGGGGGGGGTGACTGACTGGGGGGGGACCTCTGGTGTCACACACGTACTCCCATACACACATACACACACACTCCCATATATACACACACAAACACACACACAAGCACACAAGCACACACACAGACACCCATATATATACACACACACATACCCATATATACACACACACAAGCACACACGGGGGGAGGAAAGGCCGCGACCACCACCACGCTCCTCCCCCACCCACACGCGCCCATCTCCCGCATATGGGGGGGGCAGGCCGTTATCCCCCCCCATACCTCACGTGGGCGTAGTGAAATCTTTGGGGAGGTGGAGAGTTGTCACGTGGCGAGGTGTCACCCAGCGGGCACCCAACGGGACAGTCAGCCCCCTCGTGGCCACCACTGCCCTGCTCTTCCCACCGGCATGTCCCGCAGTTCACGGGCAAACAGGTTTGCACCATGAAGCTAGTGGTTGGGCAGGCGATCAGCCTGGCACTCCCCCCTCCCACCCCCCCCACCTCATGCGGCGGTTGCGCCGTCATGAAGTTATCTGGCGGGGAGGCACATGGTCAGGGGGGGCGTGGTGAGAGCGCCCCCCTCCCCCCCCGTACGAATACCTGGGCTGCAGCAGTGGGGACCTCCCGTCCCGGGCAGCGATCGGTGGATCGAGGGACAGGAGGAGGGGAAGGGGACAGGAGAAGGGGAAGGGGACAGGTGGAGGGGAAGGGGACAGGAGGAGGGGAGGGGAAGGAGACAGGAGGAGGGGAGGGGAAGGGGACAGGAGGAGGGGAGGGGAAGGGGACAGGAGGAGGGGAGGGAAAGGGGACAGGAGGAGGGGAGGGGAAGGGGACAGGAGGAGGGGAGGGGAAGGGACAGGAGGGGGAGGGGGACAGGAGGAGGGGAGAGCTAATGAAAAGGTGCGTACTGGTGGGAGAGGGCAGGAGCAGAGGGCAGCGGTGGTGAGTAGGGAGCCATGTGGGGACCCAGGGGATCGCACAGGTTTGCTTGCAGGAAAGGAGCAGAGGGGCCGCAGCATGGAGAGATTGGAGAGTACTTACCCTCCAACAGATCTCCAGGCAGAAAGAATGGCCGCTCATTGGGGGCGGGCTCATATAGAGCCTGGCCGCGCGCCCACAAAGCCTAGGAGCGCGCGCCAATCAGCTGTCAGGTAGGGGGAGTTTTTTTTTTCTCAGCGCGAGCAGGGAAAATTTCAGCGCGAGCAGGGAAACTTAAAAAAACAAACACGTGTGCTGTTTGGGCCAATATTTACTCGCCCGGAGGTTAAATCCTCACATCCCGGGCGTGTAAATGTATAGGATTGTCGAACACTGTATATATATATATATATTGTGGCAGGATGACCGTGGTTAGTGAGGAGACAACACGACTCTGGGAGCTTTATTCCCCCTTGGGACAGGATCAATCTGAGCAGCCTGTGTCCTGTCTGTCAATACTCCTCTGTCTTCTCTCTGAGCCTGAGAGAGACTGCTGCCCTAGAGGCATTTCCTCTTCCTGTTTTAAAGCAGGTGAGCTAGCTTAATTTGAATCACCTGTGGACTGCTTAATAAGCTGGGTTAACCCCTCGTCTACTGGAAAGCAGGCATACTGCCATCTCCTACTAATGTATACAGAGTCAATGACCCTGTCACATATCCCCCTTCCCAGCGTAACGTTACTGAGTGGAGCGGCCCATGCACCAAGAATGTGCACCCTAGAGGGTGCATCAGCATTACCGTGCAGTATGCCTGGCCGATTTTGGACTGTGAAGTTGAAAGGTTGCAACGATAGAAACCAACGGGTAACTCTCGAGTTCTTTTCTTTGTTTCTATGCATCCACTGTAGGGGTGCATGATCTGTAATGAGCGTAAAAGACCTGCCTAAAAGGTAAAACTTCAACATGTCTGTTGCCCACTTTACGGCCAAACACTCTTTTTCTACTGTGGCATATTTTTGTTCGCGGGGACACAATATGCGACTTAGATAGAGGACTGGGTGTTCCTCTTCTCCTACAAACTGGGACAGTACTGCTCCGAGACCTACTTCGGAGGCGTCCGTTTGCAGAAAAAAATCCTTCGTAAAATCCAGGGCTACCAAGACTGAGTGACTACAGAGCGCTGTACGTAGGTCTAAAAATGCGGTCTCCGCACCACTGCTCCATTTTACAACATCAGGTGCCCTTGCTTTTACTAAATCTGAAAGCTGTGCAGCCCGGGTTGCAAAATGGGGTATAAATCGCCTGTAGTAACCTACAATGCCTAGAAATGTCCTAACCTGTTTTCTTTTAAGGGGACGGGGCCAATTCTCAATGGCTTCAACTTTATTGAGTTGAGGTTTTACTGTCCCTCTTCCCACAACATAGCTGTAGACGGAGGTTCACAGAGGTACACAATTGGAGATTTTATAAGGTGAAATTATAATAGGCTTTATTGTGCCTTTTCCTTTTCATCAGGAAATCATCCAAACACAGGGGGGGGGGGGAACAAAGCTTCTATTCACTTGGGAGTATTTCTAATGAAATCCTATGCATTAATTCACATCGCCGTTAGTTAAGCATTTCTCCCAGCCCCAAACATATAGCATGAAATAAGCAGATATAAGCAGTCTCTTAATTATGAAAGTCTTATCTGTTTCTTGCTGTAGATTAAGCTTCTCTGCTCTCCTGGAACCGCACCCGTGCGTGCACAGAAAATATCAGCATCCAGGTTTAGAATAGTGATAACAAAAATACTAAACCAGCGCTAGACCAAGTATATAAATGTGCAGTGCATCAAATAGTGTGAGTGAATATGTGTGTGAAAAAGCTGCCTGGTGATTCTAGTGAGGGAACAATCTCAAATGGACCCTATAACAATATACAAATACAAAAATGGAATTTAAACCTGGCGCATACAAACAATGACAATGTGAATATACAAAATCAATGTGAATAAAGGATATATATGTGACAATCGAGTGAAGTCCTTTTTCCAATGTGTAATGGTGTGATGGACTCTGTCCCCAAATTAGGTTGAAAAAAGTCTCTCTTATACAGCAAACTTTTATCCTGTGATGTGAGACAAAAAGCAGGGACAAAACATTGCGCAGTATTGACTTTTCAGCAATGAAGTCCTCCCTTATATGACTCAAATGGAAGCCCACTTACTAGATTTAGGGTGGGCCGCATGCAGTTGAGAGAATCTGTATCTGTGCTCCTTCTGGTCCAGACGTTAACAGGTTAACACGAGCCCCACGTGGTATTCCCGTTTCCGCTGGGCTCTGGAAGAAACTCCGTCTCTGGAAATTGTTTCCTTATTCTGTCCCGGTCTCCTGTATGTGTTCTCCGGCAAGGGGTATAAAAGACAGAGGATTGCGCAATAATCTAAACAATTTTAATAACGCCTCCTGGCTAGGTACAGAAATATACTCACAAGATCCCTAGGGAGGAGCCTAAACAGACGTCAACCTGGACACTCATTCATTCACCAGTCGGCAAACGGAAGCGGTGACGTCATCACGCCCACGCCAGGAGAGCGCGAAACACACGCGATCACAGGCAGGGGCTGGCAGAGACTGGGGTTTGCTGTGGGACAGCCGAGTCGGGCGTCTTATTTGTTTTTAAAACTCACGGATCTTGTGAGTATATTTCCTTTTCCTTCATATAGCATGAAATAAGCAGATATAAGCAGTCTCTAAATTATGAAAGTCTTATCTGTTTCTTGCTGTAGAGTAAGCTTCTCTGCTCTCTTGGAACCGCACCCGTGCGTGCACAGAAAATATCAGCATCCAGGTTTAGCAGTCTTATTTGGTGTCTTGCAATCAGCTATGCTGGGCAGAGATCAAGACCGGTCAGCTCCAGAGATGTGTGTTCTCTTGGTCAGTCTCTCCTGGGAGTCTCAAGAACACTCCTCTGTCTCTCCAAAGGTCAGCTCTCAGTCAGAGCTAAGGAGTCACTTCCTGTCTCAACAGACAGGCTTTTGTAAGCAAACTAGATCAGGCAGGTGGTGTTTATTAATTGACTACCCGCGGTTAACCACCACACTGTTAGATTAAAGGCACATTACTTGAACAGGGATTACTCCCCTGTTACAATAGCCAAGATATTTTGCTTCTGCTAGGCCGACTGAACATTTAGCTGGGTTGGCTGTAAGACCCGCCTCCCAAAAGGTTCTCAACACTGCCTCAACCTTTTGTAGATGTGAGTCCCAATCTGGACTATGAATTACCACATTGTCTAAATACGCTGAGGCGTAGTTTTGAGTGTGGGTATAACAATTTATTCATCAACCTTTGGAAGGTTGCAGGTGCCCCATGAAGGCCAAAGGGTAAGACAGTATACTGGAAGAGGCCACCAGGTGTGGAGAAGGCTGTTTTCTCTTTTGCTGAACTTGTTAAGGGGATTTGCCAATAACCCTTTGTAAGATCTAAAGTGGTTAGAAAACGGGCCCTCGCCAACCTCTCAATTAACTCGTCTACCCGCGGCATAGGATAGGCATCAAACTTTCGAGACTTCATTGACTTTTCTAAAGTCATTACAGAACCGTATTGACCCATCCGGCTTAGGTACCAAGACAATAGAG
The DNA here is from genome assembly GCF_040206685.1 of Ascaphus truei. NCBI lineage: Eukaryota > Metazoa > Chordata > Amphibia > Anura > Ascaphidae > Ascaphus > Ascaphus truei. Next base: position 144,447,466 of record NC_134486.1, read on the forward strand.
CTGGACCATTGACTATGGGACTCCTCAATTACCCCCAATTCTAGCATCTTCTTTACCTCTGACTGAATAGCCCCTCTTCTGGCTTCTGGGATCCTATAAGGTCTTATCTTAACAGCTATTCCCGGCTTGGTGACGATATCATGGGAAATCACCCTAGTTTTCCCTGGTACGCTGGAAAATACATCCCTGTTCCTTTTTACCAAGTCTACAGCTTCTCTGTATTGTTCAGGAGTGAGTTCTGCCGATATTTGAACGAGTGGATCCTCCCCTTTCCTGGATTTGTTAGCTACTACCGTCAGACATACCTCTCTGTCCTTCCAGGATTTTAATAGATTTATGCGATAGATTTGCTCTACCTTCCTCTGATCTGGCTGTCGAATTTTATAATTCACCGGGCCGACCTGTTCTAGAACTTCATATGGCCCTTGCCAATGTGATAACAGCTTGCTTTCGGCCGTGGGAACAAGCACCATTACTCGGTCCCCTGGTTGGAAGCTGCGAACCGTAGCCTGTCTGTTGTAAAGGTTCTGTTGGGCCCTCTTTGCCTCTTCTAAATGTTGTCTGACTATGGGAGTAATATAAGCAATGCGTTCTTTTAAATCTTTCACAAATTGGACGACATTTTTCCCTGGAACAGCTTGTTGCTCCCACTCTTCTTTGAGGCTATCCAGAATCCCTCTTGGGCGTCTCCCATACAGGAGTTCAAATGGGGAAAACCCTGTAGAGGCCTGCGGTACTTCTCGGATAGCAAACAAGAGATAAGGCAACAAGGTGTCCCATTTCTTCCCATCACTAGCATCCACCTTTCTATTTTATTAAATCGTTCTACCAGTCCGTCCGTTTGCGGATGGTAAACAGAGGTTCTTAGGGACTGTATTTTTAGCTCTACACATAACTCTCGCATAAGTTTAGATGTAAACGGGGTACCCTGATCTGTCAAAATTTCCTTCGGTATCCCGAGTCGGGAGAATACCTGTAACAATTCCTTAGCTATGGCTTTGGAGGAAGTATTATGTAAAGGCAGCGCCTCTGGATAGCGAGTGGCATAGTCTAGGATCACTAGGATGTATTGATGACCCTTGGCAGATTTCTCCAAGGGACCCACTATATCCATAGCAATCCTCTCAAATGGGATCTCAATAATAGGCATAGGGATCAATGGGGCCCTCAAACTTGGTCGGGAGGCTGTCAACTGACACTCTGGACAAGAGATACAGAATCTTTTTACTGCATCCCTGGCCAATAAAATCTTTTTAGGGAAGGCGCATGCGCGATGGGAACGGTGATGGAGAATTAACTTAAAGGCTCCGCTACCCGCCGGCACTTATAGCAAATAAAAGGCAGTAAAAACAAAACTCAGCAGTTTTATTTATACAGTAACAAGCCTACGAAACACTACTGAATAAACAATACCAAACAAAGTAGGATGGCGACGAGAAGGCAAAAAAATAGGCGGAAAATTGACGTGCGCTCATACTTTACGGGGTCTGGCAAGGCACCGATTCCGCTTCGGAGATGGAGGGGACCTCAGCGGAGCACCCAGGAACTATAAAAAAAGGAGATAGCCCAGCTCCTAACTGACCTAAAGACATTCTTTAGGGGAGAAGTGGAAGGTCTCTTCAATATTGGCACCCGCACTAATGAATTGGAGGAAAGAATGGTGGAAAGCTCCAACTGCCACCAGGAGAAGAATACAAGGATGGGGGCTCTAGAATCCAGGGTTGCTGAACTGGAGGAATGGCATGAGGATAGCGAAAACAGGGACCGGCGCAGTAATCTGCGCATAAGGGGGATCCCTGAAGAGATCCTGGACCCTGAGGACCTGATAAGCCGGTGGATGAACTCCATAATGCCGGGCAAGTCAGAGGCTGAACTGCTCATGGACCGCTGCCATCGGGCCCTGAGGTCTCGTCCGTTGCCCAACAACCCCCCAAGAGATGTGATCCTCCGTCTCCACCATTATAAGACCAAGGAGGAGATATGTAAGATAACACTGGCGACCCCAACTGTACTATATGATGGAATAAATATGGCTATTTTCCAGGATATCTCCCCAATAACCCTGGCCAGAAGGAGGGCTCTGCAGCCTATTACAAAGCTGCTGCGGGACAAGGACATTATATACAGATGGGCCTTCCCATTCGCCCTCGTGGTGGTGAAAAATGGCCGGTCCTACGTTCTTAAACACCTTCCAGAGGGGGCGGCATTCCTAAAAAAACTGGGAATCACAGACAAGGTTACTTACCCGGGGAGTCCAGAGATACGTCCTCCAAGATCAGCAGACTGGGAGACTGTGACCACGCCAGCCGAAAAGAGGAAGGAGAAGGCAGGGGCGAGTGCCAATTAAATCTTAAAGGGACAGCCGCACTGGATCGCTACCTGAAGTTATAGGTTAATGGCTGTTTAAAAGTTTGAGAAATTGCCTTTCTCGTGATGCTATGTTTGCCGACATACCCCCCTTCCAGACGATCCGATGCTCCAATTGAGGTGGAAATTACACCCTGCACAGGGAGCCAACAAACTGCAAAAATCCCCAAAATGGCTGCGAGACTCTCACCCAGGGAAGAGGGAAAAGCGCGGTAGAATCCATGGCGGAGGCTGTTTCTGCACAAAGAAATGGAGCGCCTGCCGAGCCCGCCCTCAGCTACACCCATCGTTGCCTGTGGACAGCCTCTGACTGAGCCCACTTCGATGACGTCAGGAGGCGGGATCTTGCGGAGCTTCAGAGAGAGCCGGATGACGCGGGAGAAGCGACAGTAGTTCACCGGAAGTGCAGTGCCGGAAGTAGTCCTGTACTCCCCGGCGGGGGAGGGAAGATGAGGGGTGAGGGGGCTTGAGAGTGGAGGAGAAAGAGGAGAGGGAAGGGGCGAAACAAAAGCTGAAGTACAGTCCCCGTGATCAAAGTAAGGGGAGAAGTGCGTGGCCTACTTAGAAGTTCTAGAGTGGATGAGGGGAGAGAGGAGGGTAACCCAAGAGAGGGAGCTACATACTCACCAACAGTTAGTAAGAGGGTGAGGGGAGGGGATAACAGACATGGTCAAGGAGGGGAAAGCAGGGGCCAGGGGTCAGAGGGGAGAGAATTAGATAGCACACGCTAGGGAGAGGCATTACAAGCTCCGAATTAGTTGTTTAAGTTCAAGTGAGTTAGCTTGGCATGCCATTAAAGATAGTTCAGTTACACTAGGGTTAAGGTTGAGTTCGATATCTTAAAGTTTTAGAGAAGTTTTGTTGAAAAATGACAGTAGCTGCCGGCGGGTGGGCAGGGGACTGCCACCAATCCTACCCGTAGGCATGCGCCGCTGGGACAGGGGTGCGGGTCCAACTCGCAACCCCGTCAAAGACCTGGGAATCCATTGTTGGCGAGCGGTACCATGGGTTTGGACTGGGAGGGAGGAGGGTCCAGGAAGGAGGAGTTACCTCCGGCCGATGAACCTAAGGTCCTTGGGGACCACTACGGTTCTTTGTGTATGTATTAATGTTGTTTGTTTTCCTTGTCTTTCCCGTTTGTTTCCTTCCCTCCCTACACCAGATTCCCTCAGAGAAGGAGCGGAGACCAGAAGAAGTCGACAAAGCAGATGCAAGTACCACTATGTGCTACAAAGGTCGGGTAGGAACTGGTTCTACTTTTTACACGGCTATCCACATAACACAAAAGTATGGCTGTAACATTCATATCCCAAAATGTTAAAGGGTTTAATAGCCCAAAAAAGTGTAAAATTGTTTTCTCTGAATTCTGACGGAGAGGCGCGGATGTTATTTTCCTCCAAGAGACACATTTTAGCATGCCTAGTAGCCCGGGTTTTTTAGACAAAAGCTATAGGCAGTTCTTCCTGTCCTCCGCTACAGAAAAGAAAAAGTGGGTCCCTATCATATTCAATAACAAATCCCCCTTCCAGGTAGAGAGAGTGAAGCGGGATAATAAGGGGAGATATCTAATTCTTGTAGGGCTTCTGCAGCAGTGTAAAGTGACGTTAGCTTGCGTCTAAGCGCCATGTGAAAACGAGCCTCAGTTTTTGATGAGTTTTTCCAGACACTCCAGCGCTGGGCAGAAGGGAATGTGATTTTAGCGGGTGACTTCAATAAAGTTATAGACCCCCGGATAGATAGATCCCTGCAGCAGCAAAAAACCAGACAAGCGGGCAATGGGCCTCTGCTTGAAGGCCTAAGGAGAGGGTACAAATAGAAAAAACAAATAAGTGCGCACTAAAATATATACTTAATACAAAGTGTTATTAGTGTGATGTCAATTTAAATCAAAAAAACACACCCCACCATGTGGAAAAGGTAAATAAATATATACCAATGTAGATGAGCGTCTGCTGCTGTGTAAAGGGTAGCCCAAGACCCTAGAATCTAGTAACAAAAAAACAAACAAAGCGCACAACACTCATCGTGAAAAATGTAATAAACTATGTTTATATATAAGGTGTTTCAAGGTTATGCGTACATCAAGGTAGATTAATCAAGCATAGAGCCACAGAGTGGCAGTTACCAGCGTCTGCAACCAGGAACCACCAGAGTTTCACTCTCCTTTCCACCTACAGGTAGGTGAAATGCCAGATAATTGATGACTCTGCCACAGTCTCAATGTCCTGTAAATAGCATCAATAACACTATCAGCAGCTGCAGAGTGGGGGTGGGTCTGGCAGAGAGGCGTGGGGGTGGGTACCGTCAGGGAGAGGACAGAGTGGGAGTCTGGAGTGGAGTGGGAACGAGTCTGGGAGTTCCTTGACTTTCACATGCTGCAGCTATAAGGAATCCCCCTGATGGTAATCTCACCACTCCATATTAACCACTTCCCTTCTGCCATGCCTCTTATCCCTTCCACCATGATTCAACCCCTTTCTCTCGGCTCTCACCCGTGCCTCTTGACCTCCTCCTTCCCCATGCCCATTAACCCATGCCTCCCCATGCCCTATTAATTTTTACAGGAGAAGGGAGGTCAAGGGGGTAAGTGTAAATTTTCATACCGTGCACCCCAAAACTGAAACAACCTACCGGAGACTCTCGCATCCACCACCAGTTTAAGTTCTTACAGTACAAACTAAGACAGTCTCACATTTTAATCTGATCTGTAACTGTTGCATACGCCTATAATATATATCTTCTTTAACTGTGCATGCAATGTCTTGTATATAATGTATACCCTGTTTACTTATGTAACTGTATTTGTAACCATGTATTATTTGTCATTTTAACTCTATGCACAGGACATACTTGAAAATGAGAGGTATCTCTCAATGTATTTCTTCCTGGTAAAACATTTTATAAATAAATAAAATAAAATACGCTTAGTGGATCCTGGGGAGTGGTTGTCCTTTGCTCGCAAGTAGTACACAGATACCTCTGTAGACCTCACTGTGTTTCCCGATCAGTCAGGCAGCGTGACGGCGTAGTCCCGCAGGCCCTTCTGTGATGTCAGAGCGCCCACTCTGCTTTGAGTAACAGCGTCTGCCAGTAATGATTCAGACCTCACTTGGCAACCACAGAGGCAGGCAACAGCGCGGCACATGCGCAGAAGAGGAAATCAACTCGGTGTTCAGCAAACCGTTGGACAACAATAAAATACACCTTGGAACATGAATAATAAAAATATATAGGTTGAATGGTATCTCTCTCTCTGCTAAAGAGACTTACCTTGACGTGGTTAGCAGGCTTGGCATTATTTGGCATTATTTGATCAAAGGATGTATACCAAAAGTCTCCTTTTTTCTTATAGGTATTTACACCATACATATATTTATATTCCCCATTGATTGCTATCCCTTTGGGAGAAGCGCAGGGATTCACTTTCTGTTTTGCACTTTTGTATGGCCAGTTTCTTCACTAGCTGCATGCTCTTTACATGGAGAAGTGCAGTGATTATATATTTGCCCTACCAAAGTTAGTCAGGGAAAGTTCTAGACTTCCAAAACCTTCCTCATCTGGAGTTTGGTCAGTTACATCCACGGGTAACTCGGACTCCTGAGCGTCAACAGGCCCTGTCTCGGACAACTCCTCTCCCTCTGGTCTCCCTTCGTAAGGAGTAGTAACCAGTGCTAACTGGAGTGGGGGCGGACCTCTTTTTTATTTTTTTCATCCTACGTTCTTGTTTCGACTTAGGGGTTTTAGACACCTCGGAGACTAATTCAGGGTCTGTAAATGGAAAAAGCTCATCCGGAGTAGGATTGTTTAAGGTGAGTTGTCCTCTGATCAGGGTGTCAAAACCAGGGAAATTACAGCCTAACACTAGAGAATGGGGTAACTTTAGTACAATTGCTGCCGTAGTTTGGATGACTTGCCCCTCGACTTTCACTTTTATCGGAGTCGTGGTGTACGGAAGCGTACACCCATGCACACATAATACCCGCAACTTCTCACCCTGGTGTAACTGGAGAGGCTTAACCAAGTTTCCTGATACCAAGTTAATATCACTCCCTGAGTCTACCAGGGCGGAGATTGGTTTACCATTTAAAATCACAGTGGTGAGGAAGTTGTTGGTACGTTTTCACACGCGGGTCATACTTACCACTCCACAAAATTGTGACTTCACAGAGCCATACGCACACTCCATTGGTTCAGAAAACTGTGGGCAGTGAGCCTTAATATGCCCCGCCTCCCCACACTCAAAACAAACAATTGGCCCAGTTCGTTCTTGAAACCCTTTCAGAGATTTAGAGTTTCTGTCCCTATCCAGGTTTTCTTCCACTCGCTCAAATCGTGCGACCTGTCGCGGGTCCTGGCGCCAGCGCTGGCCTCTACCGTTCGTGTTGGGCCGTGGGTTGTGGTTTGTGCGAGGGGAGCGTGACAGTTCACGGGTGGCCAGAAAACGCTCCACTGCGCCTACCATGGCATCACAAGTGAGGGGATCTCCCTGCCCCACCCACTGTCGAAGGTCCTGGGGTAACGCTCGAATGAAGCGGTCCAACACCACCATCTCAAGGATCCGGGCCAGGCTATATACCTCTGGTTTTAACCACTTGGTTGCTAGGTGAATCAAATCCCATAACTGGGATCTGGGTGACTTCTGTTCCTGGTATCTCTACGTATGGAACCTTTGCGCACAGACTGCGGGAGTCACTCCAATCCTTGCAAGGATTTCGCTTTTCAGACAGTCATAGTCTGCTGTGGCTTCTTCGTCGAGGTCACAATATGCTTTTTGGGCCCCCCTCAGTAAAAAGGGTGCGATAATCCCAGCCCATTTGGAGCAGGCCCAACTTTCCCGGGAAGCGATTCGCTCAAAGGACTGGAGGTATCCCTCGATGTCATCTTGCGGCGTAATTTTCTGCAGGTACAGGTTCGCCTGGATGGGCCGCGCCTGGGCCGTACTAGTCGTGTCCATATTAATCTGGGCCAGGCGTTCAATCAGCTCCCTCTGTGTTTCTACGATAACGTCAAGCTGGGCTGCAAGTATCCGGTTTGTCACGCGTTGTGCAGCCGTGCTTTCCATTCCCTGTTTGTTAGCTTCCTGCTGAACAGTGGTGCTGTGTACTGAGGCCTTCACAACATCCTCCATACTGACATTTACCGCGTGGACAGGTTCCACCAGTTGCAATCTGTAGCTCCGCCCCTTTTACAGGGTGTTCGAAATCCCACTTCTGACACCACGTGTGGCAGGATGACCGTGGTTAATGAGGAGACAACATGACTCTGGGAGCTTTATTCCCCCTTGGGACAGGATCAATCTGAGCAGCCTGTGTCTGTCTGTCAATACTCCTCTGTCTTCTCTCTGTGCCTGAGAGAGACTGCTGCCCCAGAGGCATTTCCTCTTCCTGTTTTAAAGCAGGTGAGCTAGCTTAATTTGAATCACCTGTGGACTGCTTAATAAGCTGGTTTAACCCCTCGTCTACTGGAAAGCCGGCATACTGCCATCTCCTACTGATGTATACAGAGTCAACGACCCTGTCACATAATATAAATATATATGTATATATATATATAAACACACACACACACACCAAATAAAATAAAACAACCCTCCACAAGCCCCCACAATACATATAAAAATTCCCCCAAGCCCCCCAATACATATAAAAATTCCCCCAAGCCCCCAATATATATAAAAATTCCCCCAAGCCCCCCAATACATAAAAAATTCCCCCAAGCCCCCCAATACATATACATTTTTCCCCAATACATATAAAATTTCCCCCAAGCCCCCCAATACAGGTACATATAAAATTTCCCCCAAGCCCCCCAATACATATAAAATTTCCCCCAAGCCCCCAATACATATAACATTTCCCCCAACCCCCCAATACATATAAAATTTCCCCCAAGCCCTCCAATACATATAACATTTTCCCCAAGCCCCCCAATATATTTAACATTTCCCCCAAGCCCCCCAATACATATAACATTTCCCCCAATACATATAAAAATCCCCCCAAGCCCCCCAATACATATACAAATTCCCCCAAGCCCCCCAATACATATAACATTTCCCCCAAGCCCCTCAATACATATAAAAATCCCCCCAAGCCCCCCAATACATATTTAAAAAAAGACTTACCTTGTGGATCAGGCCGGGTCCAGTGGATGCCAGTAGGGGTGGGGAGGAAGGTGGATGCCGTGGGGGGGGAAGTGAAGATCCGGCTGGATGAGGCTAGGGAGGGCCGCTGCTGCAGGGGGTTGCCTGTTGCTGTGGGTGGGGCGATGCTGCAGGGGGGGGGCGATGCACAGGGGGTGGCCCGCTCCGGCTTGAGATAGGGGGGGGGGGGGGCGATGTGCAGGGGGTGGCCTGGTGGTGAGGGCGATGCTCCGGAGGTGGCTCGGTGTTGAAGGGGGTGGCCTGGCGGCAGACACCTATCCCTCGCGCTCGGGGGCTGCCACACACTGCCACAGCAGCAGCTACACTGACTACAGCACGATTTGTATTATCTATGATTGTGACACCTGACACTGCCTGATCCATACACTCTGAGCCACAGTTATACTCCCAACACACCCCTCCCTACATTTAGGTGGTATATCTTGCTTGCTTATTAGCGAGTACTATCAGTTCTAGTGACTATACCAGTCACTACCACCTTTACTATATATCCTCTCCACCTTGCGACTCTACCAGGAGGGTTTATCAATATTTTTGTATTATAGTTATCCACTGCATACGCACCTCCTGCATACACCCGTACCTGTGTTTTAGTTGTTTTTACTATTCATTCTTGCGCCGTTATATTGTGTGTATATATAGATGTTTAATATAATAAAAGTTTATTGTTTTGCCCATTAGGCAGTTTTAGGTAATTGCTTACTCCTAGCACTGGGTGCGATTACCAGGGTCTCTCCTATTGCTCACTCCCTATTCCTTCAAGAAGTACCCATTCCTTGCTATATACTCCACTAGCCAGACTGTGCAGTGACAAAAGGGATCTGTGGGAGATCACTCTGTTGTCCCCCTTTCTACTTGCTATGCCAGTACTATCCCTTTGCACCGGCTACTATTATTGCTATTTGGTGAGCGGTATACTTATAGTTATTCTGCCCTCGTTACATCTCAGACTCTACAGGCCTCAGTTAGCATGTTAAATGTTAAAGTTCATATGACAGTACAATTAGAAAAAGACTGAACAAGTATGGTTTGTTTGGAAGGGTTGCCAGGAGAAAGCCTCTTCTCTCTAAAAAGAACATGGCAGCAAAAGTTGCATCTGAACAAACCACAAGACTTCTGGAACAATGTCCTTTGGACAGACGAGACCAAATGGAGATGTTTGGCCATAATGCACAGCGCCACGTTTGGCAAAAACCAAACACAGCATATCAGCACAAACACCTCATACCAACTGTAAAGTACGGTGGTGGAGGGGTGATGATTTAGGCTTGTTTTGCAGCCACAGGACCTGGGAACCTTGCAGTCATTGAGTCGACCATGAACTCCTTTGTATACCAAAGTATTCTAGAGTCAAATGTGAGGCCATCTGTCCGACAGCTAAAGCTTGGCTGAAATTGGGTCATGCAACAGGACAATGATCCCAAGCACACCAGCAAATCTACAACAGAATGGCTGAAAAAGAAAAGAATCATGGTGTTGCAATGGCCCAGTCAAAGTCCAGGCCTCAACCCGATTGAAATGCTGTGGCTGGACCTTAAGAGAGCTGTGCATAAACAAATGCCCACAAACCTCAATGAACTGAAGCAACGTTGTAAAGAAGAGTGTGCCAAAATTCCTCCACAATGATGTGAGAGACTGATAAAGTCATACAGAAAACGATTACTTCAAGTTATTGCTGCTAAATGTGGTTCTACAAGCTATTGAATCATAAGGTATACTTAGTTTTTCAAACATGGCATCTCCATTTTGGCTTTATTTTTGTTAAATAAATCATGACAGTGTAATATGTCATGTGTTGTTGTTCATCTGAGGTTGTATTTACCTAATTTTAAGACCTGCTAAGGAACAGGTGATTGTTATTATGTCCTGATATGTAAAACCATAGAATTCAAAGAGGGTGTACTTTCTTTTTCACACAACTGTATATCCTGTTTAGAGTGCTTATTGCATTGGGTTTTCTTACCACACCTCCAGTCATAGCATATTTAAATCCACATATATGCTACAAATGCTCTCGCATGTTGTCTATTCCACTGAGACAGATCTGTGATCTCTATCATCTCGCTTTTACTGGGGCAGCCTTTGTTGCTTCCATCATTGTTTCTGCTTGCTGTTGCATCTTTGTATATTTATACATTTGTTTATACAGGGATGTTGTCATAATAGCAAGGTTTATGGATACACTTTCCTATTTTTGGTTAAGTACATATTATTAAATAACCATTCTCCACGCATTATTAGTACTGTTAGGTTGGTCTACATTGGTAGCAGCTTTAGTGTATTAGGACTCCTCATAGAGATATATCATTTTTCTCCCTACACATGAATCTTACATAGGAGTCTCTACTATCAATTATTTGCTATCCATGAACTTTGGTATCATTATAGCATTTGGAGACGGTTCACTATGTTTTTAGTGTTTTATTATAGTCTGTTTGTCTTCATTTGGCTGTTTGTTTAATAAAGTTTACATTTTTGTACTCATATCTGTGTGCGCCACTTTGGAGTCTTAGTAGGTCCTGTTCTATGGGACCTACAATCTTTTCTCTCTTGTTTACAGAGGAGTTAAAAAATGTAAGAATTGACCTTGCTCCTCACTTCCCAGCCTGAGAAAATGTTGAGTTGGTCAAAGAGGAATTAAAAAAAAAAAAAGCAAGCAAATAAGCCAGATACTAAGCTAGCCAACAAGATTCATAACAGGCAACCAAATTATAACATTCACTCCATAAGGACCCGCAAGGAAGACATGACGTCTAACCCCAAACTCATAGTGGAAGAGTTTAAAACATACTACGAAAAGTTGTATAACGGGGAGAAGGTGATACATAGTGCGAGTACGAGTCAAGCACTAGAGAGTTTTCTAGCAGACTCAGCATTACCGAGGATGAGTGGGTTGGAGCGAGAGTCGCTACAAAAATATTTTACAGTTGATGAGTTAGTAGAGGTAGTAAACAATCTTAACCCCTCTAAAGCCCCAGGCCCAGATAGGTTCTCTAATCTACTGTATATTATAAAAAATGTATTGGGATTCTGGCTCCTCACATGCTAAGGATGTTTAATTCAATCCTAGCGGGGGCTCCATTCCCGGATCAGATGCTCAAGGCGTCCATCTCGTTAATTTATAAAAAGGGTAAAGACCCCACGAATTGTCAAAGTTACAGGCCAATATCATTAATAAATTTGGATATTAAAATCTATTCCAAATTATTGGCCAATAGATTGAGCTCTATCCTGCCCAGGCTGATTCACCCAGATCAAGTTGGATTTATTAGAGATAGACAAGCGGCCAACAATACTAGGAGAATTATCGATGTAATTGATTTTATGAATGCCAACAAGATCCAGGGGGTTGTGTTAAGCGTAGATGCAGAAAAAGCCTTTGACAGAATAGACTGGCCATATCTAGATGCCACGCTTGGGGCCTTCGGGTTCGGGGGCAGAATCTTAAGGGCAATCAAAGCATTATATACTAAGCCAGCAGGGGTTATCCATCAAGGCTTTCCTTCAGAGCTTTTTAGAATTAAAAGTGGCACGAGACAGGGCTGCCCGCTTTCACCCCTGTTGTTCGCCCTATGCATGGAGCCATTAGCCGTCCAAATCAGAAGCAATCAGGACATTTCGGGAGTCCAAATTCAGTGGCAATCTCAAAAAATGGCGATATACGCAGATGATGATATTTTGACATTATTGGGGCCTCTTACCTCTCTACCCAACCTCTTCAACTTCCTGGGGAAATTTTATAGTGTCAGGATTAAAAAATGAATCAAGCCCTTAGTTTAAATATTCCAAAAGAGATGGAAAAATTAATAGATATTAATTTCAATTGGCAACCCAAAGCGATCAAATATTTAGGGTTAAATATCACAAAGAGCGTTAAGTCACTATATAAGGCAAATTATCCTAAACTCTTGCAGTCCCTGAGGGGAGATCTGAGGAAGTGGTACTTATACGGAATCTCATGGATTGGGAGAATTTACAGTGTCATGATGAACCTTCTACTGTGCATACTATACTTATTTCAGACTCCTCCAATACCCTTAGTTACTTCAGACATTTTGACCATGCAATCTCAGATATCAAAATGTATCTGGAGGAGTAGGAAACCACGTAATAAAGCGAGACTCCTACAAAGACCTAAGGAGGCTGGTGGGCTGGCGGTACCTTGCTTGCTCTCATATTACAAAGCGGCCCAATGATGTCAAATTATACAGTGGCATGTAGACCCTGACATGCGAAGGTGGGTGACTTTAGAGAGTGAACTATGCACCCCATTGAAACTTCTCAACCTAATTTGGTACCCTAAATCTATAGCAGGGCACAAATAAGAAAGAAACACACTATTAGTATAAACTTTAAAAATCATTAGTATTTATAATATGCATGAGATAAAAATAACACTTACATAATAAAACGGGATCCCAATAAATCCAACCATCTGTAGGTAGGCTCTGGATGAGGAGTGTAATCAGGCATATACCGAAACAATGACAAGATCAAAAATGCCTAAATGTCCAGTATAATCAGATCTTCCAGCTCAGAAAACAACCCTTTCACCTAGCGCTTTTAACAACCCACAAGAAGGAACATCAGCAGCTGCCCGGAGAAACGCTGTAACGCTTACTCTCTGCTGCGTGTGACGTCACCTCTACGCGTTTCACGCCATACAGATGGTTGGATTTATTGTGATCCCGTTTTATTATGTAAGTGTTATTTTTATCTCATGCAAATTGTTCAAGGGAGAAAGGTCATAGGCAAAAAAGTCCAGGCCTCAACACACGAACTTTGAACTTTTTATTTATACAGGTTTTTATTATTTTTCAGTTACAATGTATGCTCCATTATGTTTGTGTAAGTGGCGTCCCATAAGGATGACAAAATAGTATAAGATATTATTTGTTTAACTGTTTATTTTGTTTGGATTTATAGGTTAATAGAATCTCCCTGCAGAATGATATCCCGGTGGGAGAATGTTTTATCAGTCAAACACACGGTTATGTTAATTGCTCACAGGTAGAGTTGGAAACAGAAGAGAGACACCCAATACACAAGTGCTAAAAAGTAGTCTATAGGAAGAATAAGTTTCGGGGAATTTATTCCCAAATGTAGGAGTTGGGTTACTGTATGACAGGTTAACAGGGATATCCTCAATCATACAACCACAGACATTTACTCACTTAACCAAGATTAGGTTTAGTTTAAATTAATGGCTCCGCAGAATAAAATAGCTCTAGACTATATTTTAGCCTCAAAGGGAGGGGCATGTTATTTGACCTAGTTAAAGCGCAATGTTGTGTATTTATCCAGGATTCAGGGACCATTGGGACTTGGTGGTTGGATTGATTTGCTTTGAGCGAAGCTAGCGAATGTTTTTGTATGTGTGTTTGTCCTTCTCATTGCTCTCTATGTGTTAAGTACAGCAAAACTCTGATCCAGAAGTGCGTTGCAACCCCCACTGACGCTATGCCTCTTTGCGGTGATGATGTCACCAGTCCCCCAGAAGAAGAGACCGAAGAAGAAATCAACTGGGCTGATATAATGGCCGGAAAAGAAAGGAATGAAGTTATGCACAACTTGGACATCCTGGTCCAGCAGGACAATGAAATGGTTAACTGTTCTGTTCTTTAAATAGACTGTCTCTTAAGGATATGGGGGGACTGAGAAGACTGAATATGAGGAAGGTGGGAGGTCACCAAGGGCCGTGAGTCAACCACAAGGAAAGGATCACAAGTCAGCCATTTTGACCATAGCAGCCATCTTGGTCCGTTTTGCCATTCTGAGTAAATGCAGTATGAAAGATGCGTGCAAGAAGAATGTTTGTGCAGTCGCTCTTAGCAGAAATTAGCCCCCACCAATTCTCACAAATAGCTGATCCTTAAATTATGTGACATATTGAGATGTAAGCCATTTTGTAATCTATAGAAATATTTAATGATATATATATATATATGACTCTATTGGTCACTACAAGGCTCTAGTCATAGAGAGGAGTACCAAATAAGGGTATTTGTTCTTTTAGAGAACAAAAAGGAGGGAATTGTTAAGACCAGTAGGTCAGGCAAGAATCTACACTTGTGTTAAGCATCCATTTTGTCTGATCATAACAAGTTAAGATTCTGTAGTCAGCCTTTTGCTAAAATATAATTCCTAATGCACTCAGTTTCTGCCAAATTACATTTCCTTTCTTCCTGCTCTGGATATTGCTAAGATACTTTTTGTATTGTCAGTCTCCTGCTCTTTTAATCAAATATACAAAAGGCTGGTTCTCTGAAAGAGGCAAAATAGTATCATTTAGTTGCTAGAGATTCAAGGTCTCTTTTGATAACAGACAATGAATAAGCTATGTATTCAGACATTGCTTGTATTGGGAGAAACACGTCCCAAAATCATGCCACTAATATGTCCTGCCCCTAAATCACGCCTCTATCAAAAACTACGCCCAAGACACGCCTATGTTACGCCTCTAACCAATATCTTCTTTTTCTGGTATAAAAGTCATTACCCTATGAGTAATAAATTGAGACAAAGGATTTGAAACCTGGCTTGCGTTACGTTTCATTTCTTTCGTATTCCCGGGCCTGTAAGTTCAACAAAAATCGGAGATAACAAGTGGCAGTGCGTGAAAGCTTCCCGGGAGTCTGCTGCAAAACGGCGCAGAATGTGTATAATCCAGTCACAAGGCCTTCAACTTTCTTGGCAGAGGAAAGGTTCCTCTCAGTTCTGAAGCTTAGCCAAGAAAGAGGTTTTTCCTTCACATATTACAAATACTAATGATTTTTTAAGTTTATACTAATAGTGTGTTTCTTTCTTTTTTGCGCCCTGCTATGTTACTATTGCTTTGGTTGTTTGCCCCGCTGATCACAGGAGAGTGAGGAGCTGCAGAGGGAATTACATTCACACTTTTGGGACATTACAGGAATTTTTGGGACCGCGTGCACATATATTTTTTTCTTGTGTACCTTAAATCTAGGCTTAAATCATTAAACAATCTGCTGTCCTTAATGCTCAATTCACTCGCAGTCTGGGAGGCCACTAAATTTAGATGCTCATTGACTTCTAGGCATTCCTTGATGACCCCGCTATATGGCAACCCCGACTTTGCTCCAGGGCTAGATAGTAAGAATTTCAGAATTTGGAGACAACAAGGGATTAGGAGATTGAAGGATTTGGAGGGTAGAATCACTATTAAGACATTCGAACAGATTACGTCAGAAAAAGACATCCCTAGCACAGAATTTTTTAGGTACCTCCAAAGCAGGGCATTTTATACCAAACACACGATATGTCCGCCGTTGATGAATTTTGAAACGCTCTGTGTGTTGGGTAACGACACACGGGGACTAATATCTAGAATGTACAGAGGAGTAATCAATTCGGGTAAAGACTATACGTGGAAACTACGTTTTATGGCTCAGTGGGAGTCAGACTTGGATGAGACTTTAGAGGACGATGATTGGACTGAGATTTTCAATGCAGCAGCCAAAAGCTCCATATGCAGGACCTTGAAGGAGAACTCATATAAGGTTTTAATGAGGTCGTACCGTACCTCACTCCAGTAAAATTGTCTACATTTGTCCCGGGTTACTCCCCCTTGTGTACTAGGCAATGTGGAGAGTCGGCGGACATGTTGCACATGCTGTGGTCCTGTCCTTGAATAGCCTCTCTATGGAAACAAATTAGGATTTGGCTTCAGAGGATTTTGAACCTCGAAATTCAGCAGGACCCCTGGCTGTTCTTGTTAAACAAACCAGCGCAAGAGCTAGCCAGAGCGGAAAATAAATTAATTGCTCATTTTGCAACAGCTATGAGGTGCGAGATCGCAGCATTGTGGAACCAAAACACAATTCCATCTATTGAAAAGATTCGGAACAGATTTTGGTTTGTCTGCCAGATGGAAAAGTTGACAAGTTTAGTTAACGACTCTGGCCCAAATTTCCAAAAGGTCTGGTTACCTTGGTTGACACAGACGGACATCCAAGGGGTGAGCAATGCCACCATTTGGCTCTGACAGGATTAAGTGTGTTCTCCTTCAAATCGAAAGCAATAGGTAAGTGATTGGGTTGGAAGGTAAAGTCTAGGCAGCTCTCAGAGATTGATAAGGGGTTATCACGCAGGGATAGGCATGCTTATTAAAATGGGGGATGGAGGCGCATGCTCGACGTGAGGGTGAATGGAGGCTTAGAGTTTGAGCTCTGTTCCCCCCGGCGCTTACAATAGATTTCACTGCAGCAGAAGCACGATCACACCGGAGATTCAAGCTTGAAAGTGCACATAAGCATACAGGGATGGCATCGGGCAAAGGTGTTCGCAGGAAAACACAGCCGGTTTCCAGTTATTTCAAAAATAAAGAAGCGGCACAGACAGACAAACCGGAGCTCCCTGCACAACCTGTCACCATAGAGCCTGACATGGAATCCCTAGTAGACGAGACGCAGGACTTTGCAATAATAAGACGCAAAGATATGAGAGAATTTTGCGCAGAAATGAAGAAGTTTTTCATGTCTGAACTCTGGGCTCTCAGGAAAGACGTTGACACATTAGGAGAGTGAACGGATGCGCTGGAGACCAGATCTGATGAGACTGTGACCGCACTAACTCAAACACAAAATCAGATGGCCACTTTGAAAGACCAAGTCCGATCCCTAGAAGATAAATTAGAAGATGCCGAAAATAGGGATCGGCGGTGCAATGTCAGGCTGAGAGGAATACCTGAAGCCATTACTGACCCAGAGGAGTTCTCCACAAGGTGGTTGGAGCACCTTTTCACAGACATGGCAGAAAGGGATCTCATGCTAGACAGATGTCATCGGGCACTTAGGGGGAGACCCCAGCAAGGAGACCCCCCAAGAAACAGTGATCCGGTTCCACTGTTACCGCACTAAAGAAGAAATTTGCAGGATCTCCAGGGAAGCTAAGGCCATGGAGTTTGAACGGATCAAATTCCAGGTCTACCAAGACCTCTCTCCAGCCACATTAGCTAAAAGAAGAGCTCTGGCCCCGGTTACTAGAGCCCTGAGAGATCAGAATATCCGATACCACTGGCTCTTTCCATGTGCACTTTTAGTACTCAAAAATGGAGTGGCACACTCAATAAAGAATGTTGAGGATGGCGAGGGATTTCTCAAACGAGTCGCTGGGTCTCCACAAAATTCTCCCCGCCCAATAGCAGCTAAAGATCGGCGTACCTGCGCCCTCGTGGAGAAAAGCAGGGGCTGCCCGAGAGACTCTCCTATATCAATACCCGGATACAGACGACCCCAATCCCAGATCTGATCAATCCATCAGAAGATATGGCCGCAATATACCTCTACTGGACCCCCTCCTGACTCCAAGGTGTGCAGGGGGTGATTTGCAACGAGACCGGACCATCTCACATCTTTGAAGCAGCAGCCATCTTACCTTGTTCCTGCCGGGCGGCAAGCGGGAGTCTCTCTGGCTTTCGCGGGCTTGGGGGATGACGTCATCACGCAGTGCCAGCCCTGCGCGAGATTTGGACTACAACGCATGCGCACTCAGCGCGGGCTGTGGCGGCAGAGGGTGGTGACGTGGCCACCGCAGCAGACAGCAACAGAGGGGTACCCGCTGGAAGGACACCACCAGGACCAGCCACGGAGGAGCGGGAGAGACCGAGGACAGCTTCGTGTCTTGCGAGAATACCACAGGGAGGGAATCGGATGACCCACCCCAGCAGGGGACTAGACGCAAGTGTTGTGTCCCATACCAACTCCCCCTAACAGCCCCTAGCCCACTTCTCAAATAAATAATTAAACAGAGGAAGTTGAGCAGAGGGGAGAAGGAGGGGCCCGGTATTATAAATTGATCAAGAAGACACAGACAGTAGTCTTAAGCAATCCCAGGGTACAATCATTAAACCCATAGGCACCCGCATACATCAACAACATAAATGTGGGCATTATGTTCCATGTTCGCTAGGGGCTATGCACTATGCCTGCATATGGAGGGCTTCTGCGAAGAATGGACAGAGTGAGATCCCCGGGTATAATATGTAGTGATCTACAATTCACAAGCCTTGTGGACGCTATATAAACAATATAGATATTGTTTAATCTGGGGATCCTACAAAAGAAGGAGTGCATCTAAAGTATTTAGAGAGAAAGGATGGTATATTATGTAATAGGAAATAAGTTTATCCCATGAATTATATACTATATACTGCGCATGACCCGGCAAACGTAGGCTTATGTGTACCCTGAGTAGATGAATAGCTAATGACAGCGGAGGCGCTGGGCCGCTGCCCTCTATGGTAGCATGCCATAGTAATGGAGGCCCTCTATGGTAGCGGATATCTATATAGCTTCTCCAGTGGGATATACACTAAACCAAGATTGGTTTATCTTCTAAGCCTAAATATACTCCCCCACATGCTAGGTAGGTGCCCTAGATATAATATAGCATAGGCATTACTCTCTACTTTAATCACCAATTTTTCCTTAGGTCTACTGAGTACTCGCACCAATAAAGTCTACACATGGCCAAGAGAGAGCACAGATATATTATGAGATACAGCGCCAAATTAAGTTAAACAAATATTTTCTCATCAATACTAGCTATGATAGGGTCTGGGAAAGGGGGGAGTAGAGTTGTACATAGTTCTTAGTTCTAACACTTTTAGCGCATGGATCTAATGCGGTCTGATGTGGGGCCCTATATATTAACAATGACACTAAGAATAAGGTTCACTTTTAAGGTTTCAGTTATTAGATGCAAAGATACAGTTTATGCAAGTTTGAGTTTACCATTTGTATTAAGTTATAAAGCTTTCGTTATAGTTTTCTGCATTCAGAAGGTCTAACGTTTTGCTGCGGTGATTATACCAGATAGGTAACGTAGTAGGATAATCCTCCCGAAGGGGGTATTAGCGCTGCTCAGCCGAAATAAAGAACTTGCTGGAGGCTGATAATGTGACTATGAAAAAACTTTATTGCACAAGGTGCAAGCGGATCCTCTGACGCGTTTCAGCCTGTCAGGCCTTTGTCAAAGAGTCATCCGCTTGCCTAAAAACCACATATATATAGGGTATGTAAATAGCCACACCTGCTCACGCTGCTCAACACAGCAGGCCACAGGTGTATACAATCACACCTCCATATTGTGAATAATTAAGAAGAAACAAAACATGTTAAAAGAAATGACAAAAATGCCCTCATATCAAGTATATATGGTATTATATATAAACAGCCCATATTGCCTGAAAAGATATATATATATCA
The DNA here is from genome assembly GCF_040206685.1 of Ascaphus truei. Lineage (NCBI taxonomy): Eukaryota > Metazoa > Chordata > Amphibia > Anura > Ascaphidae > Ascaphus > Ascaphus truei. Next base: position 144,467,224 of record NC_134486.1, read on the forward strand.
TCCAAACTAGATGATGTAAATATACTTTGGTCATGGTTAAAAACAAAGACATATTAGAAAAATATATTAGAAAAAGATATAACATATATGTGAATGCACACAATGTGTCTAAATATAATGTTAAACTCATAATGTTATATTATAATATATCCGACTATATGGATAGAGGTATTCAACGAGACAATGCGACTTGTAAATCACAATAATGAATGATAAATGTTAGTTAATGAACCAACTGAATGTGTTTAATTTTGTGAATATGCAATAAAACATATTATAATATTAAGATGTTGTAATGAATGAAATGTGCAAAAAAAGAGAGGGGGAGGGGGGAAGGGTGGAGGTGGGGAGGGGGGAGGGGAGGGAAGGAATGGGAAGGGGAGGGAAGGAATGGGAAGGGGAGGGAAGGAATGGGAAGGGGAGGGAGGAGGGGAGAGGGGAGGGGGGCAGATGGGGGGGAAGGAGGGATGAGGAGGAGGAAGGGAATGAATGGACAAAAATGAATGAATAGTGCACTGGGGAAGGAGAAAATCAGAATAGGAAAAATGAATGAATACAACCTAATAGATTGATACAAATATAACAAAGTCACATAGTGGATACATCAGTCATGAAGAAAGTGTTTCAATTCCCATTCCACATTTAAACCATAAAGTTGCAATGTGTTCAGAGAAAATATCCACGACATTTCCTTTTTATTTAGGCGGTTTAGCCTGTTTCCTCCTCTTGCATGAATGGAGACATGTTCAACCCCGAAAAATGTAAAATTCTTTAAGCCACCATGGGGACACTGAGAAAAATGTTTAGCCACTGGATGGAATAAATCTCGTTTGTTAATTAGTCTGATATGTTCAGAAATCCTGACATACAACGATCTGATAGTCCTACCCACGTATTTGTAATTACATCCACATGATATCACAGACACAACATGAGTTGTTTGACAGTTGATAAATGTATTTATTCTATATTTGCTATTTGGAAACAATGTGTGTATTCTCTTAGTGGGAGATGCGTATTTACAATATTTACAGAAGCCGCATCTATAAAAACCCCTGGGTATGTTTCTTATACTTGATTGTTTTGATTGGAACATACTCCTAGAGATAGACGTGGCTAATGTGTCAGCCTTCCTGAATGCAAATTTGGGTCCTGTTTTAGTGAACAATTCTAAATCTTTATCCAGTTTAAGTATATTCCAATGTTTTGAAATTATCTGTCTGATTTGTGACGCTTGTTTGCTGTATTTTGTAATGAATAATGGATTATCATTAAAACCCAGTCTTTTACCTTTCTTGGTTTTGTCACTTTTTTTGTGACTTAACAATTGAACTCGATCCATAGAATCTGCACTCATGAAGGCCTTATCCACATTTTCTTGTGTATAACCTCTTGACAAAAATTTGGACCCCAATGTTTTAGAATGTTTTAAAAATGTTTCCTGGTTTGAGCAAAGACGTTTGTACCTCATGAACTGTCCTTTTGGAATTCCACGGATTAATGCTTTCGGGTGACTGCTGTCTGCACGTAAATACGAATTTCTTGCGTGCGGTTTCGTAAAAATATCTGTATACCTGTTTCTGGATCACCATGGATCGTCACATCAAGATAATTGATTTTCTCAATATCAGTAGCAAAAGTGAAATGAAGATTAATGTCGTTAGAGTTAAGTTTGTGAATTAAAGAGTGAATACTATCAAGATCACCATCCCAAATGAAAATCAGATCGTCAATATAACGTTTATAATAAATTATTTGTGAACGAAAATTATTTGTGCTACCATAAATGTGAACAGATTCCCATAAACCCATGAAGAGGTTAGCATATGAGGGTGCAAAAGAAGTCCCCATAGCTGTGCCTTGTTTTTGTAGAAAAAATTGTGAATCAAAAAGAAAATAATTGTGTGTCAATAAGAAAAAAATAGCATCATTAATAAATGTGATCTGTGCAGTGGACAGTGTGGAAAGTTGAAGATAGTGATAAATGGCCCGAAGGCCGTGTTGATGTTCAATAATAGGGTATAGCGATGTGACGTCCATGGTGACCCATCGGTATCCCTCTTTCCAAACAATGTCCCCTAAAGACACCAACAATGCTGTCGTGTCTTCTATAAATGACGGTAAGGTCTTAACAATGGGTTGAAGAAATCCATCTACATAACGTGAAACACCATCTCCCAAAGATCCAATACTGGACACAATAGGTCGCCCAGGAGGGTCCTCTAAGGATTTGTGAATCTTCGGGAGATGGTGAAACACTGGGACAATGGGAAATTCGCACGCCAGAAATTGCCTTTCTTTATAGGTTAAAACATATAAAGCGTCACCTAGTTCAAGAAGTCTTTCAAGCTCACCCAGAAACATTTTTGTGGGATCTGATTTTAATCTAACATAGGAGTTTACATCACTCAATAGTCTAAGAGCTTCATCTCTGTATCTACTGGACGACTGCCCGACTATGGCTCCCCCTTATCGGCATTTTTTATGGTGATATCCTTATTATTCTTTAAAATGTCAAAATCCAGCCTCTCTTGTGCAGTCAAATTGTCAGATATATAAGACGAATCTGAGAAAGAATATCCTTTAGCTAGTAACCTCAAGTCCCTGTCAACCAGCCTTTCAAAGGTCGATACACAAGGCCCTTTGGTATTGTTTGGGATAAAGTATGAGCGTTTCTTTAGATTGGAATCTGTGTGGCCAAAAAAGGGGGGTTCCACAGCCGCATCAGTATGTCCCTCTTCATACAGAGATAGCATGTCGAATTGAAATGCAGTCTCTGCAAAAGAAGAAAGCTCTCTGTTTTTTCTGACAATACTCTCATTATCAACCCCAGACTCCGCACTCAGAGGTTCTATGTGGTTACTTTTCTTGGCAAATAATTTTTTAAGAGCCCATTTCCTAGTATATTTTTGAAGATCTATTATGGTCGTGAACAGATCAAAATTCTCATGAGGAGCATAATTAAGGCCCTTATTTAGCAGTAATATCTGGGATGATGTGAGAGTAATGTCAGAAATATTAATAACATTATTTGATGTAGGATTTAGGAATATTTCTTCCTCTTGGTGTCTGCTCCGTGTGTTTTTTCTTTCCTTCTTGCCCCTTCTACACTTTTTAAGTTTTTTGACTGTGTGTTATCTATGTTAGAGTGTGTGGGTCTCAAACGTAGGCGCGCCGGTGGGTTTACCCATGGCGGTGTGCATGCGCTCTCCGTTTCGGTTCCTACCGAGAGGGGACCGTAGGCAAGTCCCAGGGAAGTCGGGTCCCAGCAGGAAGGAGAGAGTCCTTCATAAGACTGGGCCTATGGACCAAACCCATGGGCGCAAGAGCCACACGCAGGGGCTCCCGGGAAGGGCTCTTGTCTTTTTCGTCTTGTTTGTACAATTTTATGTATGTGTTTTTTGTTTCTTTTTTTGTTTTTGCTTTCAACCCCCTCCGTTTTCCCTTTGTATTTTCTGCCCTGCCCAATCTTCCCTGCCACCCCCCTTCCATTCCCCCCCTCCCACGTGGAGGGAGGCATCGGCCCTGGCGCGGCACGAGGGCAGTGGACCAAACATCTCTGGATGAATGGGCTCTGGCGGGATGGAAGGAAAACATCTACGGTAAGGTGATATATATCAATATGCCACGGTTTTTACGAACTAAAGATGGCGTTAACACTAATATCGCACAATGTGAAGGGCTTTAACAGCCCAATCAAATGAAAATTAGCCTTCTCAGAGTATCGGAGAAAACAAGCGGATAGACTTCTATTACAAGAGACACACTTTAGCAAAAGTTGCACCCCTAAGTTTCTAGATAAAGGCTTCTCCCAGGTTTTCATGTCTGCGGCAGCTGTTAAAGGGTTTATTGTTTGCCTTCCTCTGGATCAATATACTGTATACGGATATAGGATAAAGTATCTGTCGTCTACATTTAAGCATAGGTTGAACTTGATGGACGCATGTCTTTTTTCAACCTCATCTACTATGTAACTACTGTATGTAGACAGAATCAAATACTTTTTTGTAATCAATAAATCCTAAAATGAGTGGTAAATCATATTCATTACTTGGGGAAATCTCTTCTTGCATGATTTCGATGTGGTCCATTGTGTATTGTATCCACAAAATCCTGCTTATTGTTTAGGCTGGGCAATATCCAGTGTCTGTTGCATTCGATTACTTAGTGAGTATCTTCATAAAATTTTTGCAAGTTATTGGAAGTAGACTGATTGATCTGTAGTTCTTGAGGTCTTCTTTGTCTCCGCTCTTTTGGATATGAATAACTATGCCCTTACTCCATTGTTCTGGAATTTTCTTTCCTATTCTTCAAGCAGAATGTAAACAGTTTTGCAAGGATGTGTTTTTTTTTTTGCTGTGCTGGAGAGAGGGAGTGTGAGTGAGTGTGTGTGTGTGTGTGTGTGTGTGTGTGTATGTGTGTGTGTATATATATATATATATATATATATATATATATATATATATATATACAGTGCTCGACAAATAATGATAACCATTCGCCCGTTGCGAGTGGATTTAGGCCGCTGGCGAGCCGTGCTGCAGCTCTATGAATTCCCCTGCTCCTGCCAAATTTTTTTTTTTTTTTTTTAATAAATGAATAATCTCCCTCCCTGATTGGGTTAACGCGGGGAAGAGCTCCTTCCCCTAATCTCCTCCCCCTCCTGATCTCCTCCCGTGAGTCAGGGGGAGCCTGGCCGGGTGCCTGTTAATAACATTTGAAAAAAAAGTTAAAAAAAAAATGGCGGCGATTTCCTTGGTCCCGGCGCGCATGCACAGGGCAAGCAGGGTGTCCTGCCCTCTGTGCTGCCTGTGGGCCCTCTGTGCTGCCTGTGGGCCCGCTGCCTGCCCCCCCCAGCAACCCAGAATCCCCCGCACCCTCACCCCCCCCCCCGCTCCCCACGTGGGACGGAGGGGAAGCCCAAAACAAGCGCCGCGCGCAATCTAGCCCCCTCCGCTCCCTCCCCCCTCCGCTCCCTACGTGGGACGGAGGGGGAAGCCCAAAGCAAGCCCCGCGCGCAACCCACGTGGGACGGAGGGGGAAGCGCCAACCCAGCTTCCCCCGTGCGCGCCTCTTGCGCATGATCTCCCCCTAATCACCTGCCCCCGATCCCCGCTTGGTGTTTGGGGAGCGTGCTTCGGGGGGGGGGAGGGGCCTGCTGCCGTGCGGAGGGGCCTGCTGCCTTAAGGAGGGGCCTGGCTGCCTTAAGGAGGGGCCTGCTGCCGTGCGGAGGGGCCTGCTGCCTTAAGAGAGGGGCCTGCTGCCGTGCGGAGGGGCCTGCTGCCGCGTGCGACCCGGTGAGTGTGTGTGTGTGAGTGACAGAGT
>NC_134486.1:144477548-144530048 GCF_040206685.1 Ascaphus truei
ATTATTATTTCATTTTTTTTTTCAAAACCAGCAAGCACATGAAGTTTTAGCAAGTTCACAAAATAGAAATAGGTTGCAAAAGTGGCCAAATATGGCAAGAAAATATCTAATAAAGCCTGGTTAAGACATTCTTTTGTAAGCTTAGATGGCAGAATCGATTCCCCATTATGTAATTATATAATGCTCGAAACCACTACATCTTTAGGCAGAGCCAGTCAGGAAAGAACAGATAGAAGTTGCACTAGACCAAAAATGATCTCTGTTTATGCATACAGTGAAAATTCATTCCAACAATGTCTATTCTCAGCGCATGCAAAAAAAAGCTGAACAAAATCTTTACAAAAGCACATAAAAAATACTGTGCTATTCTCAATACTGTAAAAATGCATAGCAACACAATATAAAATAAGTAGATTTCAACCTTCAATAACAGAATAATAAGATTGTATCTGTATAAACATCATAATGACTGCTTGATATTACAAAACGCTTTATCAATACAATATAGATGTAATTTTTGGGGCAATGGTTCAAAAGACCTAACACCAAACAAAATGAGAGATTTAAAATCTTGCCACTTTCAATGTCAAATTGTGTGCACATCTCTGGGTATAAGCATGACGAAACCAAGAAAGCACTAAATCAAACTTAGTGGAGAAAAATGCTTTGCTTTTCTATATAGATCATGGCGTTTGCCTTTGAGTAAAATGGATTAGTTGTGTCTGCTCAGCCTCTAGTGGCGCTTTGTCTAAATCACAAGCTTCTGACAATTCGTATGATTGCATTTCATCTGTTTTGCTTTACGTATAGCACTGAGGATTAATATGTTTGAAGGACAAATGTCGCTTTTTTGCAGCTGTAAATAAGCCATTCAAGAATGAGTTTCCATGCTCCAACAAACATGTTCCTTCCAAATGTGAACCATGAAAGCTGCTTTTGATCCAGCAAGATGAAGAAAAGCAAGCAGAGCCCTTTTACGTTTCACACCTAGCCAAACACATCTGATGCAGGGATTCTGTTTCTATGCTGTAAAGAGGTCAACGTCACACAAACGGCAGGGTATTTCTTCAGTAAAATGTAGAACGATATTTAAAAAAAATAAAAAACATCTTTAAAAAAAATCCATATACAAAAGTGTACATACCTCATTATCCAGTTATGTTTATCATTATTGCCAATTAAATACTGTGCAGCTAACATAAAAGAACACATCCTAAAAGTAGAAGTCTTGTAGTATCTCCCTTTAAATGTTGTGTCAATTTATTTTATATCAAAGGGAAGGAATTATAAAACATGCCTGTAATTCTCACAAAAATTTTCATAGAGCCTAAAACCTTTGCTTTAGCTGTGTCAGCCTATCTCTGTTTCATCTTGTACATTCACTTTTCACCCTCTCATCAACAGCACTGTGTCTGTATTGTACATTCAATGCTGCCAATCAATGTCACAGCACAGTTCATACTACTGTACTCATTTACTTAAAAGTAGGCAGCTAACTACTGAAACTGTTCAAAAGCTTTTTTCCTCAACTAGAGGATTTGGCTGTGAAGTATTAAGGCCACTTTGATTTTCTTCCAAGCAACAGCAAAAACACATGTTAAGAAGCCAGGCTAAAAGTGGAGCAATGGTCAGTGACCTTTAAGCTGAATTAATACAGACTCTTAGGGGCTATTTACAAAAATACTCCTTGGTCCACAAAGTCTTGAATACAATGGAAAACTGGAGGAGTTTAAAAACGTTGCAGTGTATGTAGTTGACCAAGCACCCCAGTGTTCTTTAGCTCAGGATGGGCCAGACTTTAACTTCTAGGTAAAAGTCCCAGTCTAATTTCAAGAAGCGCCACAAAAGGGGACAATTTGTTAGCAGAGATGCTTTAACCCACTGCGCATGTAAAATGCATATACATTTGCTCCGAATGGTTAAGTGACCCTTTAACTAATTGAGAGAATAGCAATGCTTCTAGTAATAGAGGGATTAAAGGAATGAGACAATGCTGGGTGCATTTGATGTCACAATGCTTGTTAACTAAACCAACAGACGGTGCTGATACTTGTTCTGCCAATGACTTAAACAGATGTATTTTGTTTTTGCTAAATCCTGTTTAGAATCAGTTACCAGGACAAATATCACTTTGCAAAATGCTTCCAAATATTGGCATGAGTGATGCCGACAGAATGTACATACTGCTTATGGAGTCTTTCATGCAGCCTGCAGAGAATTCCTGTTGCTAACATGATCATTTAGATGCCATGCTCACTGGCTCAGGTTAGTTTTCCGAGTTTAAAGCAGCAGTGCCAGGAAATTTTTATTTTTTTATTCTTTGCATTTACGTTTTCCATGTAAAAGTAGCAGTTCTGTGATTTATAGTAGTATTTATATGTATATTTTGTTTGAAATTCATGGGTATCTACAGAAATATGTTGAGGCCAACATTTCTTGTAATAAAAAAAAAGCGGGGTGTGTGCCGAGCACGCGGGTTTTAAGTGAAACTTCTTTGTGTTTTGCCAATCACAAAAGTGTTTCATTCCATCAACATCAAAATGAAAGTACAATGTCATTGGTAAAATGCAAAGAAGGTTGACTTTGAATACACGTGCTCGCCACACACCCTTAAAAAAAACAAAAAAACATTACAGTTGCTATATCATATTACTGTATATATGTCATGTGTTATGTTAACACAACTTGCATGATTGCACTTCTGCCATTTTTATTTTAAATGGCAGTTTTTTGTTGTTATTTGCACTTCTATATTTATAGTGTGTGTATGTTTATGCATGTGTATATGTGTGCGTGTGTATTTTACACAGCACTGTTCAACAGCTCATGCTCCATAGGTAACAGCGTAGCATGGTTGCCATGACAGTGTCCCCCTGACACCGCATCCCCCGACAATTACTAGGCCCGGGATATCCATGCTGCATAGAGCCGTATATGTGCTGGTATGCGCATGCACCGGTGTATGCCGATTCTGCACATGCACTCACTTCCGTTATAATTTTCGTCTGCCTGAACAGTTTTTTTTTCTCCTATGAGATTTTTTTTAGTTGCCACTGCCAGCAAAGAAGTTTCACTTGAAAAATATCTCATCTGAGTTACTGAGTGTATACATTTCAATAAATGGTCATAGTGGTTGAAAATTAGAACCTTCATCTAATCAGTGTGCGTAGTTTCAGGGAAAAAAGGGACCCTTTTAGTCTTTCATCATATCTTATTATATATTAGTGAAAGCACTGTATGCCTGTCTGCATCTTCCTGTGTCCCTTCGGACAATCTGATTGCACCTTTGGCCTGTCACTCCGCCTCAGGCCATGCCCGCCCCCGCACACCTCTCATTGGTCTGCGGTCCGCCCCCGCACAACTCTCATTGGTCTGCGGCCAACACCACTGCCACACTGTCCCACCCCTCACTGACCTACACCACTGACACACTCTCAGCTTTGGGAACGCTTGCCAGCACCTAACCCTCACTGCTCTGAGAGATTTGCACCTAACCCTCACTGCTCTCAACCCAGAAAACCCTGACCTCCTGCTACCACGACAGAACTGCACAATCGGGTACCAGTCTTATTGCTTTCAGCACTGCAACATTCCACACCCTCACACAACACCACACACACCGCACGTTCACACCGCCTCTTACGGCCTACACTGCCAACACACCTCCCCTTCACCTCACCGCACTGTCTCATCCTCACCTCTCCAACGGACACCGCACCCGCCCCCCCGAGGCAGCAGCGGTGTCTGATCCCCCCCACCCCCCCAACCCCCGAGGCAGCAGTGCTGTGTGATCCTCACATCACCAAAGGACACCGCACGTGGCCGCAGCTCCTCCGGAGATCACACCACACAGAACCAACATTCCCCGTGTCTCCCTGTTTCCCGCGCTTTCACCCCCCCCCCCGACGCCGCTACAGTCAGCGGGGGAGCGGAGCGAGTGCCCGGGACACCCCCCCATGGCTCTCAAGCACGCGCCGCGCGCCCCCGCGTGCTCCTCCTCTCCCTGTGTCAGCTCCCCCCTGGTGCTCCGCTCAGCTCTCCCCCCCGGAGCTCTGCTCAGCAATCCCCCCCGGTGCTCCGCTCACCTCCCCCCGGGTGCTCCGCTCACCTCCCCCCCGGTGCTCCCCTCACCTCCCCCACGGTGCTCCCCTCACCTCCCCCCGGTGCTCCACTCACCTCCCCCTCGGTTCTCCGACAGGCAGTGGACACGCGGCGCCTAAGATGGCGGCGCCCGGAAGGACCCCCTTCCTCCCTCGCGGAGTAAAATGGCGGCGGACGGAAGGAGAGGTGATGTGTGTGTGTGTGTGTCACTGTGTGTCTCACTGTGTGTTTGTGTGTGACACTCCGTGTGTGGGGGGGGGGGACACTGTGTGTGTGTGACACTGTGTGTGTGTGTGGGGGGGGGGGAAACTGTGTGTGGGTGTCACTGTGTGTGTGTGTCAGACACTAGGGTGGGGACCAGAGCTACGCATGGGGGGAGGGAGCAGGAGCGGAGAAACATACAGGGGGAGTGGAGAGGAGGGACACGGAAATTGTAAGCAAACCACCCCCCCTCCTGTCCACTGCCCCCCCCCCTCCTGTCCACTGTCCCCCCCCTCCTGTCCACTGTCCTCCCCCTCCTGTCCACCCCCCATCCTGTCCACTGCCCCCCCCCCTCCTGTCCACTGCCCCCCCCCTCCTGTCCACTGCCCCCCCTCCTGTCCACTGTCTCCCCCCTCCTGTCCACTGTCCCCCCCCTCCTGTCCACTGTCCCCCCCTCCTGTCCACTGTCCCCCCCTCCTGTCCACTGTCCCCCCCCTCCTGTCCACTGTCCCCCCCCTCCTGTCCACTGTCCTCCCTCTCCTGTCCACTGCCCCCCCCCCTCCTGTCCACTGTCCCCCCCCCCCTCCTGTCCACTGTCCACCCCTCCCATCCTCTGTCCCCCCCTCCTCCTGTCCACTGTCCCTCCCCCTCCTCCTGTCCACTGTCCCTCCCCCCTCCTCTCCTCCTGTCCACTGTCCCTCCCCCCTCTTCCCCCTGTCTACTGTCCCTCCCCCCCTCTCCCGGGCAACGCCGGGTCTCTCAGCTAGTCTTATATATTTGTTCCTCAATCCCCATGAAAATGTGCACAATTGTAGGTCTGTTATGTAGATTAACATTATATAAGAATATAAGAAGCACAATGTTGACAATCAACTGTTAACTCGTTTGATGTCACTGTATTATGTCAACAAGTACTAGATACACTGTGATAGATTCATGTTCATTAAACGAGAAATAGGCGTTTTTTTTACATACTGTAGCTCGTAAATGTGTTAAACTGTTGTAATCTAATCTGAACCACGGAGATTACTATAACATTTTAAATTCAAAGTATGGTTTAAAGTGTGTATCCAAAATGTCCTCCTTCTGCCGAAACGTACACGAAGACAACGCCACACTCTGATTGCATAATCGATATGTTGATCCAGCTGCTCCCACTCCATCAGGAAACATTTTATGTATGCGTTTTGTAATATTTCTTGCTCTGTCTCAAGCATTTTATAACATACTTATCTTCTTCGCCCCAAACACCCTTTAATAATTATGTACTTGATGGGGTCATCATGCTGTCTCCAATATTTATTATCAAATAATTGTTAAATGTAATAATCTACTGTGACAGACCTATAAAAATTTGATTTTTCTGCAAGGTATGACGAAAAATAATTGTCCCGGTTTTTCTGGGGGGAGAGAGAAGAGAGAGGATATATATAATTTGGATCCATATTCGTCTTTTCTGCAGACGTGACAGCCACAGTTCTAGTAGCATTATAGTTAACACTGCAGCAGATTGAAGGGGTGTTGACTGGTGAGTTGTGAAAGGATAAGCGTGGAGGAGTTTAGTCATTACAGGTGTCAGGAGTCCATTAGGCAGGCTGTCATACCTTTTATTGCACCCGCATGAACATTCTTCACAGATATTGTAAAATCATGAGTTGGCAAGAGTATAAAAGATCCTTCACATCTGAAGGATCAGGTGCTGCTACTAGTGAAAGTGTTAGGGTGACAGATAAATGTCAAGAGCAGGAAGAGGGTAGAAGAAACACCAGAAATGTGAAGAGCAATTGGTGGTTAAAGGCTACGGTTATATGTAGATAAAAGGTTGAAACCTGAATCCCGAGCACCCACAGAGATCCTGCAGTGAAAGTGAGAGGTGTGTCAATATCTGAAAAATTGCAAAACTGCCGTGAAACTGGGGCCAAAAATATACAGCAGGGATTTTTTTTTAATTCTTAAATCTGGCGCAATTCTTACTCCAGTTTTGCAGCTGAGGAAAAGTTATGCATCAGCTCCCTAAGTTTTTTAATTGTGATGGGATATACACTAGCCTCTCCATGTACATAAATATGTATATATTTTTTATTGAAAATATAGCCAACAATGTATGCAGCACTTGATGGACAATGCAATACAGGGAGTTATGGTACAATAAGTGAAAAACACATACAATGAAACATAGGAAATGGAATACAGGCCCTGGAGAACTTATGGAGTGATCTTTCATGTTAACGGAAGCCCCATTTTCGCTCCTCACGTTGGACAGTCCTGGTTGTCTCAGGTTTGTAGAGCAGCATAAATACCCAGTCAGTCAAGAATACTGTGAATGTATATGGCATGAAAAGGTCTATTGTAATCACCAAAGCCTCTCATGAACCTGTCCTGGTTGAGCCTTTCAGACATTCTGGCAGCTTTAATGAAATGGAAAGGATACAGAGATTGGGCTTTTGGATATTCCAGTCTCATGTAAATTCCTCGATGGCCACCATGTGACAACCCATATGCACTGTCTTGATTTGCCTACAAATCTCCATAAAGATACATGCTAGACAACAATAGCCATCATTCTTTCTGAGAAGATATAGGGCCATATTTCCTAAGCGTACAATGCCATAAGACGCCTTTCAAAGCCTACCAGGCATACTGTACATCAGGGATTCTCAACTCTTTCCATATAACTCTACCAATGGATCTACACACATCAGGATGTGCTTATGGTTGTTAACAAAATGTTGCCATGTTGCCTCCCCTAAAGATATGGTTGAAAGTTACCACTCTATATGATACATTTATTATCCGTTTGTGAATGATCCTAATCTGTAACAGAAACTAATATATAAACCTCATGGATTTTCTAGTTTCACGCTGATAGTACTGGCAACATAGCATTAATCACTTTCCATTGTACTTTAAGGAGGCATAAGCTTATAGGGATCCATGTTAAAATGGGCAAGAAGTAAAAAAAAGTGAGACACTGCAAGTGCTCATTTGTATTTCATTACCCAGAATCCCTGGCTGCAGTGGAAGGATTGTATGCAAAGAGATAATGGAGAAAGGCAGGTTTGTGGACCTGTCAGATATGTGAATGTGTTCATAAGTGGTATTTTTAGTTTCGGTACACTGTACGGGTTTTTTTTTGTGTCACCTTTTTTACTTACTGTAACTTTCTGTGTCTATCTTAATCATAATCTTAAAAAAAATGCTTTCTGTTCATTTAATACACAAGATATACATGGGGTTACATCTTACATGAACCCAGGTAACTAAATGAACACATTTTTTGTAATTAAATCATCCTTGCTGCTACGTATATCGAGTGAGCAAGTGACATTCACTGTGACTACTCATCTGTATAATGAAGGGAAATAACCACACTGGTTTTTTTAAAATTTATTTCTAAACTACCCCCCTGAAATGTCAAGATACCTTTGACCTCCATAAAAACTTCCACATTGATGCCACCACTTTAAAATGGATGCTTGATGGAAAACATTTTTGTAGCACTGTGTCCGTTCAACTCTGGAGTTTAATGAGCTTCAATGTACGAAAGCCAATACACCAAAGCTTTTAGCACTAATGTACATCTGTAATGTTCCATATCGTCATAATGTCTAAAGGGGAAAGAAAACATTACCTGTCACACAGTGTCCTCTGGTGGGCAGTTAATGAAATCACCAAAGTTTGCTGCTTTGCTATCTGGAGCATTTATTTATTTATAAAATGTTTTACCAGGAAGTAATACATTGAGTTACCTCTCGTTTTCAAGTATGTCCTGGCCACAGAGTTATGGTTAAAAATACATGGTTACATTAAGTGAACAGGGCTATACATTATGTATAGAGACACTGCATGCACAGTTAGAGATAATATATGTTATAGGCGTATGAAACAGTTAAAATGTGAGACAGCTTTAGTTTTGAAAGAATGTAGACTGGTGGCGGCTGTGAGAGTCTCAGGTAGATAGTTTCAGGTGTGAGGTGCATTGTCTGTAAGGAACTGTAATATAAACGTGCAAGGGGAACTTCCCAGTTATCTAGTCTTTGTTGCTTAGGGATGGCTTTTATCTTGCAAAAGCAACCTCCTCAGTGACAAAGGGCTGCTACAACTATATTGTTCGTGGGTAAAGTTGCACTTGGAGACCACATGCAATACCAGGGCCAGGGCCGCTAACAGAATTTTCAGGGCCCAGGCCTACAGTTCCGACTGGCCTACTCCCCCCTCCCCCCACCCCAATACAATTAACACTACCACCCCCACATACAATTACAACTAACCCCTCTACCCCCTCCGATACAATTAACACTCCAGGCGCACACCCACAGGATAGAGGACCCGTGTGGGAAGAGGCTGGTAGCAGCTGGGGAGGGCCGTGGCCCAGTGGCAACACCAAGGCCCTGCAGGAAACAGGATGCAGAAGTTGGGTCTGATCTCTGGCCGGCCCAATTTGCAGTACCGGCCAGCCGGGCCCCCCCCCCCTCAGCCTCCAGGGACACTTGTCACGGCTCTCCCCCTCGTCAGCGGCCCTGACCAGGGCTATCACAGGAAGAAGGGCATATCTTGGAAGCCTAGTTGAGCAACTAGCACACACATGGCATACCAGGGAAACCTGTTTTGTACTATTGCTAATTGCAGTTTTCCACTGGAAATCGATGCCGGCATGGAAAACCTTTGAAAGTCAAACAACCAATTCGTAGCATTTCGATTAATCCTGGGGGTAACTAAATAACTTAGCAAGTTGTGATACCTTTTAGTTGACCAACATGCAAGTTCTTTGTACTGTAAGTGTATAGAGTACAGGGAAAACGGCGGTGCATCTGCAGATGCACCGCCGTTTTCCCTGTACTCTCTTCAATTGTTCCTTGGTAGGAGCACGCAGGACAGGACCAGGATATCCCCAAGTTCAGCAGTGAGTAATCCATTTACTTCATTTATATGATCAGTCCCACACACGGTTACCTAGACCACCACATAAGACTTACCTATATGGCTAGTGGCATAATCTATGGGAGTGTGTTTAACATTGGACTATCTGGAATCCTGAGTCTTATGAACTGTCCTATGCTATGACGATGTTTATATTTTTATATCATGATCAAACATTGCCTACTCCTGGTTAGCATCACAAGTGGGAATTAACCCTCCCCTTCCCTTCCATACTGTAAGTGTATGATGTATAACCCCACAATATTTAAACGCTTTCAATACTACGTCTGAGTAAACTGCCCATTTGCAGAGCATTTGAACTATTCACTTTTAGGTTTCAATTCTATTTCGGGTGAATTCTCCATAAAGCATTAACTAAAAAAAAGAAAGAAATTGAGAATATTTTGAATCCATGGGTTGTAAATTCAAATTCCTTTCCTGTATGATCTACAGTAGGTATAGGTTATTTCTACTTATGCAAATAAAGAGGAGATCGTCTTCTGTATGTGTATGTTGTGTATAAGGCTTTGCATATGTTACTCCCCTTTCTGTCTCCTTAGACTGACTTCTATTCTCTAAGGTGGTTGCAAAACAATGGGATGTGGGGAAATGTGAAGGGGATGGGTGGGGAAGTGGATTGGGCGCTCCCAAGTGAACCAATAATGTTGTTGGGAATACAACTAATATCACACAATAAACACCAATAGTGAAAAATAAATAAGTGTAAAGTGCAGCTCAACTTCCTCTGATGGGACAGTTCCGGGTCCCAGAAGGGTAGATTGTTTCTTGGAGATGAGGAGGAGCGCAGGCAGGTGTAGCAAAATATGCAAAAGAAAATAACATATATAGTGCAGATGGTAAACACTGTGCAGATAGGTGTAATCTATATTATAGAACTCACATAGATCGCAGAAAATATCACATGTCAGAGATCCTTCTCTCTCTGACTGGAGCCCTTTGAATGGTAGCAGGGAAATCCCTCAAGGCACGGATATGTATGGATAAGAAGAAAAGCCACAATAGTGCATACTATTCCAATATTGTATTATTCAAACAAATAACACGAGTATATTACACTCACATTCGCCATGTAAAAATCAGGTGGAGGAGAGAACCGCAGCTCGTTGTATGGTGGTGCAGGTGTAGGCAGCTTCACAGTATCCAGGATTCTCTTCCGCGTGTGTCACAGCCGTCGCGTCACTTCCGCTATCGCGTCACGGCTGAGGGCGGAAGTTCCCAATGGAAGAGACCCTAGATCGAGTTCTGCCAGTCCTTCAGAGCTTGTTCCCTCACTGTAAACTCTACGCGCTTCGCCAGATGCTTCGTCAGGAGTTCTAATCTAAAATTCCTCCTGACGAAGCATCTGGCGAAACGCGTAGAGTTTACAGTGAGGGAACAAGCTCTGAAGGACTGGCAGAACTCGATCTAGGGTCTCTTCCATTGGGAACTTCCGCCCTCAGCCGTGACGCGATAGCGGAAGTGACGCGACGGCTGTGACACACGCGGAAGAGAATCCTGGATACTGTGAAGCTGCCTACACCTGCACCACCATACAACGAGCTGCGGTTCTCTCCTCCACCTGATTTTTACATGGCGAATGTGAGTGTAATATACTCGTGTTATTTGTTTGAATAATACAATATTGGAATAGTATGCACTATTGTGGCTTTTCTTCTTATCCATACATATCCGTGCCTTGAGGGATTTCCCTGCTACCACTCTAAGGTGGTTGTCCAAGTCCTACTCCCTACTATTTTTAGTTAACAGTTCTAACCCCCGTGCTGGGCACGTGGCCCATGGGCCACATTATAATACAATATAAAGTGTATTTATAGAAACCCTGTATTGCCACAGATATATAGACATAATAGTAATCCTCAATGGAAGGATCATGTACAAACAGTAATAGTATTTATAAAACGCTGCACAGTTGTGTACCAATGGCCCTCCCAAGTCCCCACAACCCCGTGTTATGGAGGGGCCCGTGTTGGTGCCGGCACATTGTTAGAGCTCTCAGTAACTGTGGGTGTAACACGTGGCAGGCCTGTTCTTTGCAAAGCCTTCAGTACCCTTGTCTGTAACTGAGGATCCCGCGTTGTTTACTCACGACCTGGTTGTTGTTTACTTACAACCTGGTTGTTGATTGTCTCAACCTCCAACAGACCATCTCAGTTCTCGCACTCTGCGACTGCTTGCATCTCTAGACATCACTCTGATTCTGCAGGTTCGTTGGGCCTCCTTGCAGGAAAGACTGACCTCAAGTCTCAGCCAGTCCATCCTGAGATAACTCAGGCTCTGCCCAGGACTAACTCCATGTGCTCTCCCAGACCCTTTTATAGGCCCTCTCTCCTTAGTCCTGCCTCTTCCGCAGCCTTGACTAGTGACTGTTTCTATGTCCATCAAGTCACATCCTCCTGTCCGGCAAGTGATTCCCTGCTGCAGCAAGCTGGGAGTTGTAGTTTCCTATTGCAGCCAGGGAGCAATGTATGTGTGAAAGCTGGAGGAGGACACGAAGCGCAAGAACTCCTCTCACGGTTGGAGAATATCACAGGGAATCAAGTAACGATGTGGGCAGCATATGTAGGAAGGAGAAATGAAAAGTATATAGTGCAACACAGTTTTAATTAACAAACAATACTAGAGCAGGGAGCTCCAGTTCACTCACATGCTCCAGAATAAAAAAGGCAGTTTACCCACTCTGGGTTCAGTAGTGACGCAGCTTTGTTTGGCTCTACTCAGCTTTCCTCGTCTCTCACTTCCGCACTCGGGCGGCGTCTGATGTCACGGACCTGCTCTTCCAATCCTCTACTGGTAAGAGAGGGATCGTCTGGCTCCGTAGTTGGTGTCAGTGTCAGCGCAAGATTTTTCAGCGGGGAGACGCAGAGAAAATAGCTGACGGCACAGCAGGGAGTCTAAACTGCTTCACGGGTCAAAGCGCATAAAATATCCCTACGCGTTTCATCCGAATGACCGGACTTCTTCAGGGGTGTGAAAAGCTGCCTGCACTTACAAGGGGGTTACACATATACAAGGACAGGATGACTTTTGTTATAGAATAATGTATAAAAACAAATTAATTATTATTGGGATGAGATCAAAAGGTCAGTCACAGTTTTCTAAATTACATAGTATATAGTAGATGAGATTGGAAAAAAAAAAAAACATGGAAAGATGCGTCCATCAAGTTCAACCTATGCTAAATTTAGACAATAGATTCTTTATTGTATATCCATACTTACACCATTTTAATCCAGAGGAAGGCAAACAAAAAACCCCAGTGAAATATCATCCAATGCAAATTCTTGCAATATTCTATGAATCATTACTTGTCAAGGAAATTAAATATGCACCCATGAATCAACCAGATGATCTGCTCAGTTTTAATGCCAGGTATTGAAAATGTAAGTAATACATTGAAAGAAAAAGCAAGAGTACTGTACTGGGGCAAAAGCTTGACAGGTAGAGATGTAAGAAACACTTGCACATATTTTAAAAGCTGCAGAATTTGACATTTCACAACTAAAGAAAGTTGCAAAGATGTAAATATTCACAAAAAAGAACCACTATCATCATACTCAGTGATTAATATATGCCTATTAAAAGTCTCAGAAATCTGATATGGGGGGGGGGGGGGGGGCGCGGCGATTTCTGAAACATTTGGCAATTGTGCAGCAATTTCTGCATGTTGGTTTTTCCAGCTTTTCAATACATTTGCACAGATATTTGCAAATCAAATAATACTATAAAAAAGTGTGTGCGTCTCGAGCCCGCGCAGTTTAAGTGAAACTTCTTTGTCTTTTGTCCCTGTTTTGTCACAGAAATTGTATTTGTGATGGTGTTGTTTTTTTATTAAAAATCAAAACACAATTTCAGTGACAAAACGAAAAGAAGTTTCACTTAGAAAGCACGTGCTCTGCACACACACCGTTTTAGCTATTTGCACTTCTATATTTATACTAACTGAATTCCGTGTGACTGTGTGTGAGTGTGAGTGTGACTGTGTGAATGTGATTCGGTTTGTGTGATTATGACTGTTACTTTGTGTGATTCTGTAACTGTGCGCGTGACTGTGTGTATGTGTCTGCGTGCGTGACTGTGTACGTGTGTGTGCGCGCGACTGTGCGTGTGCGACTGTGTATGTGCGTGTGTGTGTATGTGCGTGACTGTGTGCTCATGCCACTGTGTGAATGTGATTGCGACCCTGACTGTGTGTGTCTGCGCGCGTGACTGTATATGTCTGCATGCGCGTGATTGTGTATATGTGTCTGCGTGCGTGACTGTGTGTGTGCGTGCGTATGTATGCGTGACTATGTGTATATGTGTCTGCGCGCGTGTTACTGTGTGTGCGCGTGACTGTGTGTGCCAGAGTGGACAACGCTTCATGCTTCAATATTCTCCTGGTCTGTATCTATCAACAACTACTTTGGTTTGTGCAGCTAGATGCTGAGTTTTTTTGCTCTTGCCTACCTAAGGCATGTCCGAGGCTGCGTCCTTGCTGGCGCAGACCGCGCTAATGCTTGAGAGCGGTGACCTCGCCAATTCTCTAAGCATGAGTGCCGGGTGTCCTGCCTATTTTGCAAGTGTGGACGGGAGGGCATTGTGGGCAAGTTAAGCGCGCTTCAAAGTCAGTTTTTTTTTGTCTGCTCAAGCGCCAAGCTTGGGTGAGCGTGCATGCCCTTGCGCACCACGTGAGCGGGGACATCCACATAAAGACAGCAATAAGTAAAAGCGGCAAGTGCCGAGCGCACAGCATGCTCAGCGCCAGCGGGGACGCAGCCTAAGGTGTGAGAGATGCATTTACTGCTGCTTTCTTCAATTGGTTGAACAGGATTTCAGAGATATGTGTAAGAAAAAACAACTAGGATTATATTCCAATTTAACTTGGGATGAACAAAAAAGTATTAAACAACTAAAGTCCAATCCTGACATTGTATTAAGGTCAGCTGATAAGGGAGGCGGAATAGTCCTCTTGAATACTGAGGACTATTTTAAGGAAGCTCATCGCCTTTTACAGGACCCCATCTCATATGTCACATTAAAGAGGGACCCCACAAAGGAATTTTTGAGTCTCATTAAAAAGCATTTGTATGGAGCTCTGGAACTTGGTATTATTTCTAAGTTGGAGTATCAATATTTGTTCACGGAAACTCCCACTGTTCCAATATTTTATTATATCCCCAAGATACACAAATCTCTCACTTCCCCACCCGGACGTCCCATTATTTCCGGGATTAATTCCCTCACTTCTAATTTATCCACTTACATTGATTTTTTTCTACAACCAATGGTCACTTCACTACCATCTCACCTTAAAGATACCACTATGGTTTTACAATTGTTTGCTTGCTTCGTTTGGGAAGATAATTATAGATTAGCCACATTAGATGTTCAATCACTATACACCAGTATCCCTCACAAAAAAGGGGTAGAAGCAATTAGACACTTTTTATTGACCCCACAAACACTTCCCATTACACAGGTTGAATTCTTTTTATCCTCAATTGAGTTCATCCTCAGTCACAATTATTTTTTGTTTGATTCCCTCTATTTTTTGCAAATCTTGGGGACGGCGATGGGCACAACATTTGCCCCGTCATTCGCCAATTTGTATATGGGACAGTGGGAGTCTCTGGTGATCTTTAGATGTACTCCTCCGCAGCTTAAGCTGTGGAGGAGATACATCGATGATATTATTATTGTGTGGGAGGGGACAGAAGATTCCTATCTTGAGTTCGTCACGAATCTGAACAATAATGATTTTAATTTAAAATTTAATGGTGAAAATAGCTCAGTAAGCATTCATTATCTCGATTTAGAGATTTACATTGAGGCCAAAACTGTACATACTAAAACGCATTTTTTTTTTTTGTAACTTAGATTTTATTGCATTTTTCCAAACAAGTGATACAGAATACAGTATACATTACATTCATTTTTAGTGTTAATCTCCGCTATAGACAGTACCGTATGTCAGCTCGTGAGACATATCCCGTTTTTTCGGGCCCTACTCGACCGGATTGTTTTGGGTAGACTAGCAATAAAGATAATAACATAATTCACATAGTACGATTGATTCAAATTGACAAACACAAAATCAATAGAAAAAAAAAAAGGAGGTGGGTAGGAAGGGAGTAAAGGGGTGGCGCGGCCGGAAGAGGAGCATCGACTCGTGCTAGGTCTCTTCACCGCTCCTAGTAAGGTTCTTTGTGGGTTGCGTCCTCTCCAGTTTAACACCTCTGTAGGCGTTCTGTCTATTTGTCTGTGTAGTCGTCGTGAGCTGAGTTTCCGCTCCTAAAGGAGAACGCACCTGCATCTATCACAGCCAGATTGTGTTCCTCTCAACCCCGGGGATATCCGTCTGCGCCAGCCAAGGCGTCCATACTTTGAGATAATTGGTGCCAGTGTCGTTAACTAGACTCGTCAACTTTTTCATCTGGCAGATAAACCACAATCGATTTCGAATCTTTGGGATACTTGGAATTTCGGGGCGTTTCCATATTGCTGCTATCTCGCTTCGTGTGGCTATTGCAAAATGTGCTATTAGTTTATTGTTTGCTTTGGACAGGCCCGTTAGTGGTCTATTCAAGAGGAATAGCCATGGGTCTGGGGGAATAGTGAGGTCGAAGACTCTCTGTATCCAATGTCTAATTTCTTCCCATAGTGGGGAGATCCGCGGGCAAGACCACAGCATATGTAACAGATCGGCCGATCCTCCGCACTGCCGGGGGCATAGTGAGGAGGATCCAGGCACGAACTTGGCTAATTTCATTGGGGTGAGGTACCACCGCATTAGGACCTTATATGCGTTCTCCTTTAGTGCGGTACATATGGAGCTTTTTGCCGTGGCCAGATATATAGCGTTCCACTCGTCATCTTCTAATGTCTCTCCCAGGTCTCTTTCCCATTGGGTTCTAAATGACAGTGGCTGCTGTCTAAAGCTCGCAGAATCAACTACTTCCTTGTACAATTGTGATGTGAGTCCCTTTGTGTCGGTCTCTGCCAGACAGAGCTTTTCGAATGACGTCAGGGGGGGGGTATGGGGCAAATTTGTTATAAAATGCTCGAAGCTGGAGGTACCGAAAAAATTCTGAGTGGGGTATATCTTTTTCTTCTCTGACGTGATCAAACGTTTTAATCTTGCTATTGTAACCCTCCAGATCTTTAATTCGTATATAACCTTTTTGTTTCCAAATTGATGCATCTCCCTCCAGAAGGCCAGGAGCAAACTTGGGATTGTTCCAAATTGGGGACATCGAAGAATTACTCGTTGTGAGAGAGTATTTAGTCTTATTAGCCTCCCAGATAGACAACGAGTTGGTCATTGAGGAAAGCGGCATGTCAGCAGATCGTCGTGCTGTTTTAGGTAGCCAAATCAAGTTGCGTATTTTTAAAGGAGCGCAGGCAGCACTTTCTAATTCCACCCATCGTTTTAAATGTGGACTGGATTGCCATTGAACAATTTGGCTTAATTGAGCCGCTTTGTAATATGAGAGCAGGCAGGGTACCGCTAGGCCCCCTGCTAGGACAGATCTTTTCATATTTAATTTGTTGACTCTCGGTTTTTTCCCTCCCCAGATAAATTTAGAGATTGCAGACTGAAGTGAGAGCAAATCCTTCAGTCTGAGTGGCACTGGTAACGTCTGGAAAAGGTATAGGATACAGGGGAGTAGGTTCATTTTGACGCTATGTATCCTACCTATCCAGGATATTCGTATAGAGGACCATTTATGGAGGTCAGCTATCAACGTCCGAATTAGGTTGGGGTAATTTGCATTGTAGATGTCTTTGGTGTTCTTGGCTATGTGGACTCCTAGATATTTTATGTATTTCTGTTGCCAGTGGAAGTTAAAATTCAGTTGCAATAACTTCTCTACGTGTCTAGGGAGATTGATGTTGAGGGCTTCAGATAACGCGCTGAGTTGGTCTAAGAGGAAATTTTACGAAAAAGCGAACAGGCCGGATACTATGCTGGCTCGAGCGTTAAGAGACAGACAAGTGAAGTTTAATATCCAAGCTATACGCTTAAAATCAGGCACCCCCACGGCCAACCCTAAGAAAATAGTAGAAGAATTTGGTTCGTTCTATGAAACACTATATAATGGAGAGATAGTGGCACATAACGCTAAAACGAGCGAGAAGCTGAGAGATTTCTTAGCCAGCTCAAAACTAGGGAGATTGACAGAGGCAGAGAGAGAGGCCATGGGCGCTGATTTCACTATAGAGGAGGTGTCACAAGCCATTAAGGAACTCAAACCCTCAAAAGCCCCAGGGCCAGATGGCTTCTCGGGGCTATACTATAAGAAATTTGCCAAAGTACTAGCCCCTAGGTTGCTCCACGTGTTCAATGCAATATTAGCAGGAGCCCCCATCCCCATAGAGATGTTACAGGCGTCTATATCATTAATCCATAAACCAGGTAAAGATCCGCTGGACTGCAAAAGTTATAGGCCCATATCCCTAATCAATACTGATATTAAAATATACGCTAAACTATTGGCCAATAGATTATGTCTAATCCTACCCAGACTTATACACCCAGATCAGGTCGGATTCATTAAAGGCAGACAGGCAGCGGACAATACCCGGCGATTTATTGATCTGGTAGAATTGGCCACTAAAAATAACACACAAAGTATGCTGTTAAGTCTGGATGCAGAAAAAGCTTTTGATAGGATAGACTGGCCTTACCTGAAGGAGACGCTTGCGGCATTTGGCTTTGGGGATCAGGTGAGTAGAGCGATTCTCTCGCTGTACTCAGGACCTACCGCCAGGGTAATACACCAGGGCTTTCCATCTCTCCCCTTTCAAATTAAGAGTGGCACGAGACAGGGATGCCCATTATCCCCTCTCCTGTTCGCTCTATGTATAGAACCACTGGCGGCGCAAATTAGAGGCAACCCGGACATCTCAGGGTTAAACGTATATTCTCAAACACATAAGCGGCCCTGTACGCAGATGATATCCTACTAATTATCTCAAAGCCCCTCACCTCCTTGCCAAACCTATTGGATTTATTGGACAGATTCTCGAGCATTTCGGGATTTAAAATAAATCAAACTAAAACGCATTTTAAGGCTACAAATGTAAATTCATATTTAGACCCATTTAGTTGTCACGATAAGAGATGGGTCCAAAATATTCCCTTTAATCAATTTCTCAGGTTAAAGAGAAATGATTCTAAGGCTGTGGATTATGAAGAACAATCTTTCTTTTTAAAGAAAAGATTCCTAGACAAAGAATATGATACCGATTTAGTAAACTCTTCGCTCAAAAAACTAGAAAGGATTCCTAGGAAATCTTTGATGAAATATCATCATAAAAAGAGTGAGAAGAGACAAAATCAAATCCCAGCATTTTTTACTCAATTTAGTGATACCCATTACAATGTTAGAAAAATTCTGCAAAAACATTGGGGGATATTAAAAGCTGATCCCATTTTGGGTCCCCAACTAAAGTCCAAACCAGGGATAGTGTTCAAACGAACACCTAACCTTAAACACATTCTGGCTCCAAGTCAAGTCTCCAGAGAGGCCATCGTATCTGGAGATATTAAAACTCGCCTAGGAGTTAAAAGCACGTACAAATGCGGAAAGTGTAAAGCGTGTAACCATATCTGTCAAGGGAAAACAGTTACATCAGGAGTTACTAACAAGGTCTACAATATTACAAGTTTCATTAATTGTCAGACAACGCATGTGGTCTATGCCTTACAAAAAGACCGTTTAAAATGCGCATGTTAGAGCACATGAGAAATGTTAAAAACATACCAAAAATAATAGCAAAGGGTATGCCATTAACTCCGCTTTTGAAACACTTTAAAGAAGTGCATAACAGTGAACCTGGTTGTATTAAATTTAAGGGACTTGAAAGTGTATCACTAGGTAGTAGACAGGGAAATAGAGATAATCATTTATTGAAACGGGAGCAATTTTGGATTTATGAAATGCATACCAGACATCCCTATGGTTTCAATTAATTAATTGAATTGACTCCTTTTTTAAGATAAGGTATTCCGTTTTTAATAAAATGAATTTATTAACATTTATTTGCATTAACATGTATGTATGTTTTTATATTTATTTGTTTTTATTTAATCATTTGTTCTTTTTTCTTTTATTCATATACAGGTTTCAGCATGATTTGTTTACATAGTATATCATTTATGTTGTTAGAGGTCTTATTCCTGTGTTTTTTTCATAGGGGTGAGTGCAATGATTAATTTATACTTGCACACATCCCCCACATGAGTTGCCATACACCCTGTTGCCTAGTAACCTTATTTCAAGGTGTTTCAATCAGCGTAGCAATTAAGCAAAGTAAGAGTGTTTCTCTGAGGGGGCTGGTTTCTTCAATCAGTTGCCACCTATATATATGCGCGGATGACGCTGTACGTGACCTCCTGACGAAGTACTTGGTACGAAACGCGTAGAGGTCATGACAGGTCATCCTGCGCGTGTATGCTGGTAAGCTGAGACGGAGCCTGCAGGAGACAGCAGCGGTTTTATCCATCTCTGCGGTGCCGAGATCCGGATCCTGTGCAGACACCGCGAGTCTGATGACTGTCTCAGTGTGAGTGTCCGTTTCCCCTTGCCAGTGCCCAACCCTATGGCGATTTCTATACAAATCTGTTGATAGGTTGTTTTCATGTTTGTTTTTTTCTTTCATGTTTTTTATATAAATTTTACTGTATTTGTATACTGTGCAGCTTAGGGTTTAGTCTCCATTAGGTGTTCTCCTTGGTAGTACTTAGCCGTCCAGCTGCACAGCTGTTCTTAGGTGGGGTTGGATCCCATCAGTTTTTGTGTATTTTTAATAAATTACCTTCCACTAATCCCTGGTGCGCATTTGTGCATTTTTTATCATCTTGTATTTCAGGGTGCCTTCCCCCCTTTCTAAGGGGGGTTCACCTAGATTTGAGAGTTTCTGGGGAGACGCTTTATGTACATGCTGCAAAGGGATCATCCACACCATCACACAGCACGAGCGCTGAATATCCTGTTTTTTCTATCTTTCTCTCTGCTTTCTTCAATTATTAATTTTTTACAACCGTCACATTTTATGGTTCAATTTTTATATATTTATTGATATATGCACACATTCAATATAGTGGTAGCTTTACATATTTTAGTGATGACACCATTTTGTACTCCACATTAATAAACGTACTCAGTTTAAAGACATCTGTTTTTTTCTTTAAATGGTTTCTCATATACTGTAAATAAGAGGGTAAAAGTACAACTTGCTCCCTGCAATCCTAAAATAAAATTCACTGCAAAAATAATATATATATTAAAAAAAAAAAAAAAAATACGCACATAGGGCACATCTGTACAATACTAATTCTATAACCCAGAGTAGCATTTGTGATTGTTCTTCCTGTGTCTACTCAGTGATATTGCAAACATTTTTGATTTAACAAGTGGCGGCTTCCACAGACAGTGAGAGCACCAGTACAATCTAATATATTGTTGGAAGGACACGTTCATGAACCTGCATTTAGTATATTAACAGTGAAAACTACAGCTCAAACCAGTTCTTCCCAATGTGAAGCCTCCATGTCCCATTTCTTCCCTGCCAGCTGCCAAAACAAGTCCTAAAGTTTCTCTGTCCTATTATGCTTGTGAACTTTTCCGCACTTGTCCATTAACTCTGACAATTTTTCAATCGTGATCCTCAGAGGAGTCCCCCGGACAATTGGAGGTTAAGTCATCTTCATCTGGAAAATACATATATGATCAATCTCTTTGGTACTCAGACTGATTTGTAAAAACCATTAGAAAAGAATGATTCTACACATCCTACAGTGCACTTTAGTAAAAACACACCAAAAAGTGTACAGTACATGCAGCCCCAAAACATTTCTAAAGCACCAAAAAGTCAGGAAAAACATTTGGCAATTTAACATATTCAGGATTCTGTTTTCATTGTCAATGTTCAAAAGAATGCTTAATGCTTTGAGTGTCACAGCCCTGCCTGCAGATCGTGATCACTCCTCATGATCGCGGTGTCACGAACGAAACAATAGGAGTCCTCTTCAGGCCAGATCTCATTAGAATATGAACTGAAAGCCCATGGCGTAGCCATTGTGTTATGGGGCCCCTGGATTACCAGACCCAATGACATGATGGTTATGCCATGGACACCCAAAGGGTTAAAATAACAATAATAACAATTGGTTCCAATAAGTTAGAATGGTACGTCCGTTTTAAGAATACTAAAAGCTCTGTTTGAGCTTGGCAAAAAGTATGGCTTGAATGCTAAAGTTTGCATCTACCGCTATATCACAATGTGTAGTTAATGCAGTGTTACATCTGTACTCACGGAGTACATGACCGTTTGTTTTCCTAAAGCATATTATTTTGTATTGCAACATTTTAGTTAAAGCTGAGGCAATGAAGATGGAGGAAAACAAACATATTTAATTGGTACTATTGTGCTGGCTATGACACTACCATTGTATTAACAGTAGCCCATATCAATAAAGATAGAACCCTGCCTGTATTGAATTTTCTTTTGGTACTCTGGGTATTCGTCTTTATCAAAACATACACAAATAACAGGCACAGATCCACAGAGGTCCATGACGTCACTCCCATCCAGACCCTGTATAGGTGTTTAGCCAAAGTTACAAAAATAGAGGGAAGGCGAGGGGTAACACTCCGCAAGTAATGCTCTGTGATTTAACTGTGGTGTTACACCCATGAAGACCCTGTAAAAGTGCCATTTCCGTGTCTGGGTGCGAGTAACGCCAAGTTTAGCTATGACTTTACTAACGTCACGTTACATCCCTGCGCTAACTTTAACAGAGCTCTGGGGATATGCGTTGTTACCAGAAGCACCTATTTTGCATATTATTGCACTAATTTCTGTTACAGTGAACACAGTGCCCTTTACGGCGACAATAACACTTAGCACTACGTTATTGAGCTTTGAAGATTCTCGTTAGCACTTTAATGAAGCGTTAACCTAAATTAGTGCCTTGTTAAGTCAATAACAAATGTCTGTGGATCTGGGCTGAGATGTTTCATATAAAAATAACAATTACGATTAGGAAAAAAAACTTACATATGAGGTGAAATTTGAGAGAACTAAAATAAATGATGGTATATCAAAAAATTAACTACCCTGCAATTTTTTGAGTTACTGTATATTTATTTGCGAGTTGGTGGGGATTCCCTGTCACCATGCACCTTCTTCATATCAGATAGATTGAACATGCTTCTTAATCTGGGTGGTGCAGTTTGCCTTGTATGATACGTAATATAAATGATGGCATGACAACTGGGCAAACAGAAATATATACATGAAAAAAATTCATGTTCAAAAAAAGGTTAGGTCTCGTAAAATAAAAATGACACCTTAAATGGTAATTATACATAAGTATCTAAATAGCAGAGCACCACTAGCGTGTTTTAGCAAGAAGTCTCTCTCAAAACTTTTAGAGGAATATGTACAATCAATACAAAATCAAACACATTAGGGTCTCAAATTGGATTATTATTACCTTGATAAGCAGTCCCACACCAGATGCAATAGAAATGCTCTCCTCTCAAATAGCTGGTCAGCAGCTGTAACTTGTCTAGGGTCTAGGGGAAGAGAGCACAATACTCAAGACTATATCTAGAACTATATACATATACATATACACACACACACACACACACACACACACACACACACACACACACACACACACACACACACACACACACACACACACACACACACACACACACACACACACACACACACACACACACACACACACACACACACACACACACACACTTTTCTCAAATAGAACAGCCCAAAACCAGCACTGGACTCAATTAAGAATTAAAACATCACTTTATTAAATACGAACAAAGCACCCCGACATTTCGATCATCAGTGACCTTTTTTCAGGGAGCATCTTGGTTCCGCTAGGGATCAAAACGTTGGGGTTTGTATTTGATAAAGTAATGTTTTAATATTTCATTCTTAATTTAGTCTTGGTTTTGGGCCGCTGTCATTGAAAAAAGTTACTTTGTTTACCCTTATTATGCTTTGACCGAAAACGGACTGGTTGGAGGATATTTGAATTATGGGAGTGCTGCCTTTTTTGTACACGTACACACACACCACTGATAGTACATATTTATAATAAAGAAATAAACACACAACACACAGACATGCAAATAGGAGTGGTGATCAATTCTTTCTGACGAATAAAAATGTCATGGTACATATATTATCAATTCACAAGCTGTTACAATGAGATTAATCAGCTTCAAAGACGATATGCAGGAGACAAAAGTACAGAAAAGCAACTTAAGCTACTATATACTCTTGCTGCATAAATGCAATGTATATTACAGACGTATTACATTTTAACTTGTTATTCCAGACTCTGGTTAAACTACTTGTGATCTATCTGAGGTCAGAGGCGCTTCTAGTTTATTCAATACATTACGGCATCTCAATTTACACCCAGTTCTTCTGCTTTGTCAAGATCTTCATCCTCTTCATCATCACTATCATCTTCCTCCTCCTCGTCCTCCTGTGAATCAGCAGCCGGCCAGTACCAAATCTCTCGAGGGGCGCTTACACCCTGCAAGGAAAGAGCGTTACACTTTTAGTCCATGTATGCAAGAGATCCTCTGCAATAGAATAGAAATAGTAGATGTAGATAGAGCACAGCCGAAGACATCCTGCTTCCGGTATCCAGAGAAGGAAAAAGGCCAGGCCAATCCAAAACTGACAAAAGGGTAATTTATTGCAAGCTAAACATACAGTGAAAACGGACTACATGAACGCACCTACGCGTTTCATGCAACAGCTAAAGTGCTGTTGCATGAAACGCGTAGGTACGTTCTTGTAGTCCGTTTTCACTGTATGTTTAGCTTGCAATAAATTACCCTTTTGTCAGTTTTGGAGTGGCCTGGCCTTTTTCCTTCTCTGGATACCGGAAGCAGAATGTCTTCGGCTGTGCTCTATCTACACCTACTATTTCCTTGAATCTACCACGGATGGATTGCACGCCACGGATGATGAGAGTGCCCCTTGGGATACACAGGTAAAGAGCAGCAGTGCCTTATTATTTCCTGTATACCACGGACATTGTCCTTCATATATACTATACCTGTTTGGGTGCTCATTAAAGTGTACATGGTTGTGGATGTCAGGCAGACTCCACTAGTCACTTATCCCTTCCAGTTTTGTTCTATCATATTGGGGGCACTCCATCTTCACTTGGACTATCATTCATGATATCATTATCTACTATAGATGGAATTGGTTACAATTGTTGAGCACCACACTCACCACATTCTCGTACTTGTATCATAACCTTTTACGTGTTGCGATTGCAATTAAGTACTAATCAGTCTTCCCTGCTCAAGATGTATCACACAGAAACATATATAAACAACAACATTTTAGACCAGTGGTAGCAAACTCCAGTCCTCAAGGATCACCAACAGATCAGGTGTTCAGGATATCCCTGCTTCAGCACAAGTGGCTCAGTCAGTGGTTCAGTCGAAGATTGACCGACCTGTGCTGAAGCAGGGATATCCTGAACACCTGACCTGTTGGAAGCTCTTGAGGACTGGAGTTAGTTGCCCCTGTTTTAGATCTTTAGTGGCTGACTATTTAAGAATCCTCGCATTCTAGACTACTCTGCTCTACTTTTCGTAAGGGGGCGAATCAGTGGTACGATGCCGCCAAGGAGTGCAAATCTTTCTTATAATAATATTTATTGCTGCGCGAGAGATTCCCATATATTTTACTTGCATTATTCTCGGCAGCATTAAATACAGCTGCAGTCTCTGCCCGAGACGTGATTGTTTTCTGCCCTGAGCAGCCAGATGCCAAATGTATGATTCCCAAAGGGTAACCGAGAAAAAGACGGCAGAAAAGGCTTTTTGTATTAAAAAAAAAAAAAAAGAACAAAAGTAAGGTACTGTAGAAGTGATGCCTTTAATAAAAAAACTGATGTTTAAAATGAGTACAAGCTTTCAGGACGACTCAGAAGCTTGTAACAAACCTGAAGAAGGGACCTCAGTGGTCCTGAAAGCTTGATAACAATAATACAGGTGCATGCACCCCTATTATTATAAACATGTACACTGTGGTGCTAACAGACGGGCAACAAAATCAAGCTAATTAATGCAACAGCCACAAACTAAAGAGGACTTCTTAAAGAATAATTTCTTATGTAAATGAGATCAAAGGAAAAAAAAACCAAGACAAAGCAGTGGCTCAGCATTTAAGGGAACCGTTTACCATCCAACTACTGTCATGTATGTATGTCTTTATGTACATAGCACTCAGAGTACTCAGCGCGTTACGAAAGAGACAAACAGTACAGGGAATTATAATACAATAAGTGCAACAAAGTCAGACAATAGGAAAGGAAATTCCTGACCCGGGGAGCTTACAAGCTAAGTGTCATTTCTTGATGTTGCTGCAATTCTGAACCACTAATTCATTGATGTCATCAATAACAATGGCTACATTGTTAGGGAAAAGTAAGTAAATGGTAATCAAGTTGAATAAGTAATCCAGTCTAAAATCATAGTAGGTTAAATAAAGCGAGCACCCGGTGGTGTGCCTCCATTTTTGGGGGGCCGTATGTTTTGTTTTCATTTTACTGGCTCCAGATCCCTCCAGGTGCTGGTAGATAAAATGTTGAATTTCCTGGGCACACTGGTCATTAGAAAGGAGATGACACAAAGGCTTTCTATTGATGACCCTGCAGCCACATTTTCCATTTTTTGCCAGAAGCTGACCAAAATTTTAAATCAAATTTGTTGCCAAATGTAGTTTACCCTGGAGAGTACCAGTTTGCACAGGTTTGCAGAGAGGAATGCATGGGTGAAAAATAACTGTACACAACAAAAATGGCTTGTTAAAATTACCAAAGTTTTAAAGAAAGGACCAGTTATCTATAACATATTGTTGGCTCCCATAAACCTCTCAAAGTTAAGTATTTCAGAAATGTTCATGATCTATGCGTTGGTTGATATATGAAAATAGTCACTTAGGACCACACTAAATCAGCAGCAACAGGTTTTTATTTTATACGTCACTACCAATGTCCAATTTCTTGTACTAAAAAATGGTCTCAGAGACGTGATCAACAAGATGGCCGCCGAACGCGAGTGAAAGAGCTCTGAATCGGCGGGTAATCCACCCGAGAACCCGCTCGGCGGAGGAGGTAGGAGGGGAAGCGGACGGGGTTCTGACCAACGGGAGCCACAATCAAGCTAGGCAGAGGGCGGGCAGCCACTGAATATCGGCTGAGATAGTGGAGTGGGGAGCGGCGGCCATTTAGACTCCGTGCACACTGCAGGAGAGCTATCAGATGTGTGCTACCCCCCCCCCCCCTGGCCCCCACACCCGAATTAACTAAGAGCAGCCCTGGCCAAGAGTGAGAACACCTGAGAGTGAGCAGCTCAGCAAGATATTGCAGTAGGCAGCCAACAGGAGCCCAAAGCAAAGAATTATAAAACATACCCCATACCTAAGATGGCCGCCAGTGAAGTGTGACTGGGGGGTGAGAGGAAAGGAGGGAGACAAAAAAAATAACAAGCCTGCAGGAGGAGACCACGCTGGGAGTCCAGAGGTAAAACCTAAAAAGAGGCCTGAAGGATACCCCACTGATCAATAGATTGCACACCACGGGCACCACCTGAGCATCAAAGCCCGAAACCAGACGCTGAACAGCCGAGCACATGCACGCCCCCTCCTCCCTCCCCCCCCGTCGTAACCCCAAAGAACCAGGGTCTATACAGCTAGTCCCATGCACTAACAGAATGTCCAAGTGAGGGGATGCAATTGTGGTACTGAGATGAGCCTAGAAAAAGGACAAGATCCACACCGAGTTCTCATAATTTAATGCAGCCAAGCAAACAATAAAAAAAAAGAGATCCAGGACTGATTTACTTCTATATCTCCCAGGTGCGTACCGGCGACATGCCCCCCCCCCCCAGAAAGTCAGGGAAACCGGAAGCCTCCACGTTTTTCACGAAAAGAAACGCGACGCCCTCACTAACGGGCAAGGGGAAAGCAGTACAAGCACAAGACCGAGAGGAAACTGATTCAGGGTCAGATGCAGATCAAAACCCAGATATCAGGAACAAACTAAAAGCCTGGGTCAAAGAAATAAAACAGACGTTCCATGAGGAGCTACAAAGCGCAATGAAGAGCCTTCACACTAAAATCGTGGAGGTAGAAGAACGGACAACAAGGCTTGAAGTAGCCATGGAAGCGGTCACCGAAAAACAAGTGGAGACTGACGGAGATATAACCCAATTGAAGGAACAGATGTCCCGACTTCAAGACGCCCAGGAAGAGGCAGAGAATAGATCGTGAAGGAACAATCTCAGAATTCAAAACATCCCAGAGACAGTTTTCAATGAAGAAATTAAGCCCTACCTAAACAGGCTATTCCAGAGCATACTCCCAGAAGCTACCAACGCTAAGCTGGAACTGGAGAGAGCCCACAGAATATACAGACCGAAAGAATTCGAAAACAGAGGGCCCAGAGACATAATCACGAGATTTCACTATTACTCCACCAAAGAAGAAATATTTAACAAAGTAAGAAACCTAGACAAGATCCCTTTTGAGGACACAGAACTGCAAATCTTTCAGATCTCGCGCCAACAACAATAGCTAAAAGACGCGAACTCAGGGAAATCACAGGCTACCTGAGGAGCAAGGACGTCAGATACAGATGGGGATTTCCCTTTCGCCTTCAAGCCTCACACAAGGGAAAACAAGCCACCTTAAAAACCCCAGAGGAAGGTCCAGAATTCATCTCTGCGCTGGGCTTGGAAATCCTAGAAGAATTAAGGAGAGACACAGGGAGGACACCTTCGCAACCGAGACGTGAAAGGTGTTCCAGAGCGACAACAAACCCAAGATAGCCTACCAAGCCCCAAACTCTGAGGTTTAATAATAATCCGATCTTGGTAAAGCTACGAGAACACAGGAGAGACAAGCCCACCTCAACCGAAGCCCACAGTCCTGAATTTTTATGCCGATCCAAATAAATGGATGTGAACACTTGGGGACATGCGGCCCGCCTGTACTCACTGTGCGGCCCGGGGTGGCTTTCTGCTCTCCCGCTCCCTCCCGAGTCCACTTTCCCACGCCCCCCCGCGAGCTCGCTGTCACCATCCCCCGCGAGCCCGCTCTCCCCCTCGCAGAGTAGCAGCACGCTCTAGCATTGAGGCACTTCCTGCCTGCTGCTTGCTAGAGCGTGTGTGCACTCCTGCTTGGACGGCAGAGGTATTTACTGCTTGGACGGCAGAGGTATTTACTGCTTGGGGGGTGCTCAGGGATTAATGTGAGGTGCTGGGGGGCTTGATGTGTGGTGCAGGGGGGGTTGATGTGTGGTGCAGGGGGTTAATGTGAGGTGCTGGGGGGTTAATGTGAGGTGCAGGGGGAGAGTGATGGGAGGTGCAGGGGGAGAGTGATGGGAGGTGCTGGGGGCTTGATGTGAGGTGCAGGGGGAGTTGATGTGAGGTGCAGGGGGAGTTGATGTGAGGTGCAGGGGGTGTTGATGTGAGGTGCAGGGGGAGTAGGCACCTGCGGCAATAAGACGTGTGCGTCTTATTTATGGTCAAAATAATAATTTTTTTCAAATTCAGTGGGTGCAGCTTATATTCAGGTGCGCTCAATAGTCCGGAAATTACGGTATGTGTTTTATTTCCTGTTAGTCCTATTAGAAAAGAAGGTTGCCCAGCAAACCGGAACGACATGGGTCCAGCAGAGCTGCAAGTACCACATTGCACCCCCACACACACCTTCCCCCTTTTTCTTGACTCTGCATGTCCCAAACACCCCAAACGCAGAGTCAAAGGCCCAAAGTACCAGAGGGCCCAACCCCACACTACGTTAAAATTCCCCAAGGTTACTTTTGTTTTCCCCCAATTTTCCCCTCATCTCATCCTAACTGGAATGCACTTGTATACATCCAAAAAGACATAACAAAAAAACAAACAAAGATATGGCCCCGAAAACCGGTAAATCTCCACAATGCACCCAACAATAAAAAGACGGTCCTATTGAATGCCATCACAAGGTATTTTAAACAAAAATATGGCTAAATTACTAAAAGTAACAACCCAGAATGTCAAGGGATTGAACTCTCCCATGAAAAGGAGACTACTGTTCAGGGATCTCAAAGCTAGACAAAGCGACATACACATGATCCAAGAAACACATCTGAATAGAGAGACACGGTTAGGTTAAGAGACAGAAATTTTCACCAAATCTACCACTCTCCAGCGATAGATAAAAAAGCAGGAGTAGCCACCCTGATTAGAACCAGTGTCCCCTTTGAAATAAATAAAATAAAAAGAGATAAAACTGGGCGAATGTTAATTGTATCAGGCAAACTAGGCACAATAGAACTAACATTAGTCTGTATACCCCTAATGTTGACCAGGAAAGCTACATTAACGAGGCTTTCGACGTGATAAATCAAAACAAGAAGGGCTACTTAATAATTGGAGGTGATTTTAACACAGTCATAGACTGCAATAAAGATAAGGTGAGACTCACGAGCAAAGAGCACCACTTGAGATTGAAGAGCTCAATCGCTCTTAAACAAAATATAAGAACGGGTGGGTTGGTCGACACCTGGAGACTAATGAACCCCATAACTAAAGGTTTTACCTTCTACTCGGCCCCGCATAAACAATACACCCGCATAGATTATATTTTTATATCCAGAGAATTGGCTGACCGGATAGCAAAAGCAGAAATAGACAATATAACATGGTCAGACCACGCCCCGGTATCACTAACTATAAGAGATCTACACCAAAGACTGACGGGCATAGATTGGCGTATGAATGATCTTCTACTCAGAATACCAGAAGCTAAAAAAGCCATAGGGTCCGCCACACGGGATTATTTCTCTCTAAATGATAATGGGCTAGTCAGCGACTGCACACTTTGGGCAGCGCACAAAGCCACCCTTAGAGGTAAAATTATCAGTACTGCTTCTCATAGGAAAAGGGAGAAAAATAAGAGGATAAACATTCTAAACAATAGTATTAGAGAAAATGAGGAGACTTACCAACAAAACCCAACAGACGCAGCCAGAGCAACGATAGACAAGGACAGGTCGGAACTTAAAAACCTTCCTTATAGAAGACACCGAAAAAGCAATGAGATGGACAAACCAGACCTTCTACGAAAAGGGCAATAAGGCAGACAAGCAACTAGCGGCCAAACTCCGAAATAAAACAGTAAGCCTTAATATATATAGCATAAAAACCAACCAAAACTATTTAACATATAATCCAGCCGAAATTAGCAAAGAGTTTGTTCAGTACTACAGCAATTTATATAATTTGACAAACCCTGACCGAGACAACAGGGAGTTAGAAACAAAACTAGACGAATATATAAAAGAAACAAAATTAACCAAATTGGATGAACTAGAATCAACCCAACTAGGAGTCCCAATAACATCAGAGGAGGTCTCAGCAGCCATCAAATCCCTTAAGAATTCTAAGGCCCCGGGCCCAGATGGGTTCACTAACTTCTATTTTAAGAAATTTGAAAACATTTTGAAACCATACCTGGTCCGTTGGTTCAATAAGATCCTGGATGGTGAAGCACCACCGAAGGAATCCCTAAAAGCCTCAATTATTGTTATACTAAAAGAAGGGAAAGACCCTGCGCTATGCTTAAGTTATAGGCCCTTCTCGCTGATCAATACAGATATAAAACTATTCGCCAAAATTCTGGCAACCAGGTTAAATAGAGTTTTAAACACCTTGGTCCATCCAGACCAGGTGGGGTTCACCCCAGAACGACAAGCATCTGATAACATTCGGAGAGTAATTAATATTATCCACAACAGTAATACGAACCAACGCCCCACCCTGGTCTTTGGGCTGGATGCTGAGAAAGCTTTCGACCGAGTGGCCTGGCCCTTTATGTTTCGAGTATTCAGAGAGATGGGCCTACATGAAAACGTCATTATGGGCATTAAAGCACTATACTCCAACCCAATAACTACAGTGCGCACCTCAGGTTACACTTCAGCACCATTCAAAGTCTCTAACGGAAACAGACAGGGATGCCCACTCTCCCCTATGTTGTTTGCCCTGTGCATAGAAGTACTAGCTTCAAGGATAAGAGAGAATCAGGGGATAGAGGGAGTCCCTATAGGAAACAACACATACAAGGTGTCCTTATTCGCGGATGATACTCTACTCTCTTTGACTAACCCAGAAGTGTTATTAAAAAATCTATTTGACACAGTAGATGAATTTCGCAAGCTTTCAAACGTCAAAGTTAACCACGCCAAGTCAGAGGCTATAGGCCTACACATCCCTAAGGAAACAGAAAACGAATTAAAGAAAAAATTCCCAATAAAATGGATGCCAGACAAAATGAGATATTTGGGAGTGTACATTACAAGACTATATGATGACATCTATAGAGCAAACTACCCGAACCTTATTAAAAGCTTGAAAAAAGACCTAGAGACCTGGTCAAGATATCAGATATCCTAGTTGGGTAAAATTATATCAGTAAAAATGAACTTATTACCCAGAATACTCTATTTATTCCAAGTGCTCCCAGTATCCATCCCAATCTATGTAATTAGAGACCTGGAAAAAGAGATAACCAAATTTATCTGGAACGGAAGAAAACCTAGAATAAAGAAGAAATTAATGGCCCTCCCCCTGACCCGGGGAGGCCTGGGCCAACCAGACTTAGCTAAATACTACGAAGCAGCTAGACTAAGCCCACTAATTTATTGGTCCGCAACCCCACGAAAAACACCGTGGGTAGACATTGAGAGGTCGGAAGCTGGGTACGAGGAGTTAGCGTCTCTTCTATGGGTAAAAAAGGCAAATAGACAACCAAGCTATAGAAATCATCTAGTCTTACTACACTCCTTGAATATCTGGGACAAAAACTGCAAACACAAGCAGATCTCTTCCATTCCATCGCCCCTAACACCAATTAGATCTAACCCTGAATTCACACCAGCACATAACTCGAACATCTTTAAACAATGGGACGAGAAAGGGCTATCCAAGCTAGGAGACATGCAAAAAGGAGGCAAGGTTAAATCATTTATGGGGATAAGGGAGGAATACAATATTCCAAGCGCACAAATATTCCAATATATACAGCTGGCCCACTATGTTTCCTCGATATAGCCAGGAGACACTTGGAACAGACCACTCACCAACTTTGAGAGCCTGTTCCAAAGGGGCCAATATAACAGAGGGACGATTACCCAATTTTACCAGACACTATTGAAACAATATGAAGGCGAAACAAGCAAAAATATTTCAGAATGGGAACACAACATTGGGAACCCTTTAGAGGAAGAGGACTGGGAAGAAATATACGAAAGGCTAGAGCTTCTCGTTGCTCAACGATCAGGGAAACAAATTTGAAAGTCCTACACAGGTGGTACTATACACCAGCGCGTCTCCACTCTTTCTTCCCACTAACCCCCCCTATGTGCTGGCGCAACTGCGGTCAAATAGGCACATTTAAACACATATGGTGGTCCTGCCCTAAGATAATCCTTTTTTGGGGAAGAATCAGACGGCTAGTAGAAGGGGTAACAGGTTTGGACTTACCCTGGAACATAGAAACAGTGCTTCTACTAAAACCTAACGAGGGCCTAGAGAGAAAAATAGACTATCTGATAACACAGATCCTATCAGAAGCCAAAACACTAATCGCAAAACACTGGAAACTGCGTGGAGCACATGATAGCTGTCACCCCACTACCCCTTCCCCACACATCCTTTTATTTTCTGTACCCACTCCCCCCCCTTTTTTTTTTTTGCTTTCCCTCCACCCCCTCCATGTTATGTTCTTATGTTGTTTTGAAAAATAAAAAAATATAAGCTGAAAAAAAAAAATGGTCTTAAAATGGACTATGGTTCATGGTGCATGTGCTTTTTTAAGAACAGCAATGCTGTGAAAGTACCCCCCAGGAAGTAACAGGAATTTAGTTTGGTACACATTGGTGAACATAAAGCTGCAGTCCACCCATTTGTGTTTTGTAGAATTGATTCCAAGGATCACAAGAAAGTGGTATTCCTAGGTGGGGTCGTCCAATAGTAAGCTGCAATGTCATGTTCTGATGACACTGCAGTTTCTATTGGTCTGTTGACAGCAGCCATATTGATTTCCCAAAAGGGACAGAAAAATTGGCACATAAAAAAGGAGAAGCCCCAGTTCCATATCTGTTATAAAAAAAAAAAATTTGCAGCAAAATATGAAGACTGGAAAATCCTGTAAGCTTTAAATGTATGATAATTTAGAAAACGCCACCTGTGGAATTGTAGCACTAAGAGCAACAATGATTAAACAGACGTTATGCATCAATAGGAAGCCAGTTAGAATACAAGATAGTCATAAGACCATGTCCCTTCTGTGAAGCTAGTAACATGGGTAGTGTGGGCAAGGTAAAGCACATTTTGTTCTATTGTCCTCTACAGCAGAACAGTAAGTTGGTAACTGATCTGGAAAGATTCACGCATTCGTGTTATATATACCTGAAGTGGTTCTCTCTGATGGCAATTTACATTGCCGTAGTAATTATCTTACCTTCTGTTCATCTAGCTGCAGGCATGCTCTCTGGCTCTTCCGAAGGTCACCTTCCAACTTGCGTTCTTCTTGTTTATTTTTCAACCTCATTCTAACAAACCAAAAATATACAACAAACAAAAAAGGTTCATGTATTTGTGCATGCTTATGACCAAGGCAATTCATATATACATATAATTTGAACAAGTATTTTAACACAGATACTAATCCGTCAAGTAGCAAAGAAAAAATCTCTGAATATCCTTAGCCTCTATGCAGCCACAAGAGTCTGAAAAATACTGTCTCTGTACGTTCTCTCTACCTACCAATTAGATTGTAAGCTCCTCGTGGCAGGGACTCCTCTTCCTTAATGTTATGTTTATGTCTAAAGCACTTATTCCCATGATCTGTTATTTATATTATCTGTTATTTATTCGATTACCACATGTATTACTACTGTGAAGCGCTATGTACATTAATGGCGCTATATAAATAAAGACATACAATACAATACAATACTGCAGAGGAATACGCTAAAATCTAAAACAAGACGCTAAAAAGAGCAGAGAAGTTTTATATAGTTAGAAATGAATAGTAATTGCATTATTAACACACCTCTCAATCTGATTATTGTAGTAGACAAAGTCGTTAAAATAGTAGATGAGGTTGAAAATAGACAGATGTCCATCAAATTCAACCTTTGTTAAAAAATGCTGGCTGGGATACTCTGTCTATATTTATAGTTATATTGATCCAGAAGAAGGAAAACAAAATAACCCCAGTAAAATATTTGCCAATTCTGTCTCATAAGCGGCAAGGTGAGAATAGAAAAGAAAGCATTATTGTGGAAAAAATAGTTATTTAATGAACAATGATCGAGAGTAATGGGTAAAATTGTTTATTCCAGACTCCAGTGATGGCAATCAGATTGTTCTCTACATTTATACCATTCCTAGGTTTAATTCATTTGGCATATCCTTGTATACCATTTCTTTTTACAAAGATGTCTAATCTTTTATTAAAGATACCTACTGCATATGATCAAAGTCTCCATGAGTAATACAATATTGTATGATTGTCACGTTTGTTACTGCTGTGAAGTGCAATATATACATTAATGGCACTATATAAATAAAGACATACATACATACATGCCACATTTTGAATGCACTCATTGTAAAGAACCATTTCCTTTGGTAACATTTCCTTTCCTCCAATCTCAAGGAGTGCAATTTGGAATGAAAAGTTCTTTGGAAATCTTCGTGTATTGAGTCTTCACCTTGAATATATTTGTAAACAGTAACCATATCCCATCCTAGATACCTCTTTTCTAATGTACATGATCCTAATTTGGATAGTCTTTCCTCAAATATGAAAAACAATCCCTTTTATTAATTTGATGGCTCTTCACACTTTTTGCAGTTCCATAAGTGTTCCATCTTTTGTATTGAGAGGTGCCCAAAACTGTACTCCATCTTAAAGGATCATTTATAAAGATGTAGAAACAGTATACTACACTGCAATAAATTATGAACGGAAAATTAGATCAATGAAAACATTCTAATATTAAAACTGAACACATTTCCACTACAGCTAAACCCCGTTATAACGCGGGTCTCGGGGTCCACCCCGAGACCACCGCGTTACTAACGGGGTCGCGGAAAAAAAAATGGCCGCCACTTTAACGCAGATTCATCCCGCGGGACAGGAGATGGGAGCGGGCATGTCCCTCCGGTCCCCGCTTCCCCCTGTCACCGCGGGACAGCCCGCGGGGCAGGAGATGGGAGCGGGGATGTCCCTCCGGTCCCCGCTTCCCCCTGTCACCGCGGGACAGCCCGCGGGGCAGGAGATGGGAGCGGGGATGCCCCTCCGGTCCCGGCTTCCCCCTGACACCACGTGAATAGAAAAAAAAACGCTATACAACCAGTTTCCGCCAGTTTTCAGCTCCCTGCCGCGCGACCTCCACACCGACGCCCCCACCGCAACGGCAGTACTTTCTGGTACTATATTTAAAAATCGCCACGGTCTGAAATGTAAGTGTCTGTGAGTGTGTGTAAGTGTCTGTGAGTGTGTGTGTCTGTGAGTGTCTGTAAGTGTGTGTAAGTGTCTGAGTGTGTGTAAGTGTGTGCGAGTGTCTGTAAGTGTGTGTAAGTGTCCTCACGAGCCGCACGCGCATGCGCACGGCGAACGTGAGGGGTGCCTGCATAAGTGTGCTGCTTTGGAGACAGGTAAGCAGTCTCCGGAAGACCGCTAACCCCCCCCCCCCCCCCCCCGCCGCAGCACAGGGCCCTCGCGCAGCAGTACAGGGCCCGCCGTAGCCGCAGCGCAGGGCCCCGCCACCCCCCCACAGCACAAGGACTTCCCACCCCGGGCCCTAACACCCACCTACCTGCCCCCCCGCGCTGCACCGGGCCATCCTACCAGCCCACACAAGTTAGATTTTCCACTGACTTGGAGCAGTATATACAGTATTTGTAAGGGTGCATTATTTATTAATACAGTATATAGCTATAAATTGGTCCTTTAGAAGTGGGAATTTTTGTGAGTTGTGATAACTTTTTATATTTAAAGAGTGTTTAATGCTCCTCCTTTTAGTTTAAGCTTGTATAGAATGCAGTGTGTGTGCAGTGTGTGCAGTGTGAGCAATGAGCAGTGTGTGCAGTGTGCAGTGTGCAGTGTGTGCAGTGTGTGCAGTGTGAGCAATGAGCAGTGTGTGTGCAGTGTGCATGCAGTGTGCAGTGTGTGTGCAGTGTGCAGTGAGTGTGCAGTGTGTGTGCAGTGTGCAGTGTGTGTGCAGTGTGTCAGTGTGAGCAATGAGGAGTGTGTGTGCAGTGTACAGTGTGTGTGCAGTGTGTCAGTGTGTGCAGTGTGAGCAATGAGCAGTGTGTGTGCAGTGTGCAGTGTGTGTGCAGTGTGAGCAATGAGCAGTGTGTGTGCAGTGAGTGTGTGCAGTGTGTAATTTCAGAGTTTTGTATATTATGGTTAAGGTATAGGTTTGCATTCCAGTTTGGTATTATAAAAGTCTTACAAAAATGACTGCTAAGAGATAACGGAAAGGCGGGTTGCAGAACTGTTTGAGACATGTGAATGTGCTCACGAGTGATATTTTTATTTGCTGTATGCTGTACGGTGGAGGGTTTTTGTCACTTTTGTTACCCACCATAAGGCTAAGGTCCCGTTGCACGCGTCCGCACGGCTGGCTTGCTTGCCGGCGGCGCGTGCAACTCGCTGTACCGCGATCTGCGGTCTACAGGATACTTTTCTGGGAGCGGGGGGGGCGTGGCCAAACGGGTCGGGGGGGGGGGGCGCGGTCATGACGTGAGGGGGCGCGGCCATGACGTGAGGGGCCGGAGCGGGAGGTGGGCGGGAGTGGAAGGTTTGACAGGGAGGGGGGGGGCGTGGCTTAAGCGGAGGGACCCGCTACTCTTCCCCCCCCTCCCTCCACGGGCTGCAGGTAAGTAAAAAAAACACACACACGCAGGCACTCATACATACATACACACACACGCACAGACAGAGACAGGCACGCACGCACTCATACACACACACACACACACAGACAGAGACAGGCACGCACACAGACAGGCACACACATACACACACACAGACACACACATACACACACACAGGCAGGCACTCACGCACTCAGGCACACATACAGACAGGCACTCACGCTGCTTTCACTCCACACTCCTCCCCGCTCCCCGAAGCCTCTCCTCCTCCCGCAGCCTCCCCTCCCCATTGGCTCACAGCCACACCACGTGACGCGTCGAAGCTAGGAAACACCATTCTGTGGTGTCTCCTAGCGGCTGACGCGCCACAGCGTGTAGTCAGCTGTGCAGCCAGTGGGGACCGGGACCGGCTCGCGAGGATTCCCCTGCTGGTGGGGAACTTGCTACATTGCCGCCCGCGCCAACGAGCGCAGCGGGTCCCAGGCCTAACTTGTGTGGTTGAAACCTTTCCCAGCTTCACATTGCAAAGCCAGTATAAATCAAACTCACACTGATAAGACCCAAAAGGTGGAAACAGCTGTGAGTCAGTTTACTGGCTATGCACTTCTTTAACCCATGCTGTGCTGAAAAGCAATGTAAGGCATAAGCTTATAGGCCTCCATGTTAAAATGGATAAGTAAAAGGTGACACGGTGTGCTCATTTGCATGTCATTTCCCAGAATCCCTGATGGCAGTAGAAGCACTGTATGCTGGCAGATAATGAGGAAAATCAGGGGTGCAGACCTGTCTGAGACATGTGAATGTGCTCACAAGTGATATTTTTATTTGATGGATTATAAAAGGGAAGCCCAAAGCTACATCCAACATGA
The DNA here is from genome assembly GCF_040206685.1 of Ascaphus truei. Classification (NCBI taxonomy): domain Eukaryota; kingdom Metazoa; phylum Chordata; class Amphibia; order Anura; family Ascaphidae; genus Ascaphus; species Ascaphus truei. The sequence goes on from NC_134486.1 coordinate 144,515,662, forward strand.
CAAAAATATACAGTGAAATACCTATATATCTCTTGAAAAAAGGATCATCTAGTTAAACCCTTTGGCCAAAGCAATTGGAGTGCTACTGGGCGTGGCTAAATGTATATTTTGCCATGTTGGATGTAGCTTTGGGCTTCTTTGTTTTTTGTTATATACATTTAGCCCATCAGCCCTCCAAATGACACTTATATACATATGTATATTTTATGGGATAATTTGGGGTGTTTTTTAGAGCTTGCTGGGTATCTGTGTGTTTATTAACTTTGTCCAGCTGGTCTCAGCTGTTTGGAGGTTGGTGGCTTCTACCCAGGGTTTAAGCTCACCCCTCCCCACTTTGCAAGTAAGCAGTTCTTTCTTTGACATGCAGCTGGTTGGGAAAGATCCAATTACATCATTCTTCCTCTAACAGTTAAAGTTAAACTGTTAAAGTTAAACAGTGCTCGACACGGGCCATGGGCGACAGGATTTTGCCTGCTGGCGATCCGTGCTGCGGTTTTTACAATTCCCCTGCTTGGGCAAAAAATAAAAATAAAAAATCCCCCTACCTGATTGGACTGACACGTGTTGGCGTGCTGCCAGGACCTTTTTTTTGGGGCGTGCAGCCAGGCTCTATATGAGCTGAGCAGTCAAGCCCGCCCTTCCTTTTCTGCACAGAGGAGGTAAGTAGTGTCTTATGCCCTCTCATGTCTCCCACCTTGTCTCCCATGCCCCCACCTTGTCTCCTATGTGTGTGTGGCCCAGCCACATGCTCGGATCGCCAGCCTTTCCTCTCCCCTCCCCCTCATCACTCCCATCCATCACATGCTCCGGTTAGGTTCTGCTTAGTCTCGCGGGATTTGGAGACAAGGGAGATTTGGAGTGCTTCCTCACCCGCTCTCTCTCCCACGAGCGGCTTCGTTTCTTGTTGTGTTTGGCCCCCCCAGCCCCCTGTCTCCCATGCCCCCCCTGTCTCCGGTGTGTGTGAGTGTGTAGGACACCAGAAGTACCCACCTACCCACCCAGTCACTCACGCTCTCTCTCTGTGTCTGTGTCACCCGCACACTGTGTCTCACGCTCTCTCTCTGTGTCTGTGTCACCCGCACACACTGTGTCTCACGCTCTCTCTCTGTGTCTGTGTCACCCGCACACTGTGTCTCACTCTCTCACATTCTGTGTCTCACTCTCTCACATTCTGTGTCTCACTCTCTCACATTCTGTGTCTCACTCTCTCACATTCTGTGTCTCACTCTCTCACATTCTGTGTCTCACGCTGTCACATTCTGTGTCTCACGCTGTCACATTCTGTGTCTCACGCTGTCACATTCTGTGTCTCACGCTGTCACATTCTGTGTCTCACTCTGTCACATTCTGTGTCTCACTCTGTCTCCCACTCCCCCGTCTCCCACTCTCCCGTCTCCCGATCTGGATATTTTATTTACCCTATATATCTTAACTGCCCTATACCTACACCCAAATAACCTATGCTGCTTTCTTCCAGATTGTACTCAAGCTTCACACGAGAGATATTGGAATCCCCCCTAACACAGAAGACAGGTAGGGAACACCTCCCCTCCAATATATAACATTGCGGGAATGAGGGTACCTGGACATTGAAGGACTGTGGATCCAAGGCGGGATTGCTGCTTTAGAAATTGTGAAGCGGGGGCATCCAGACACTGGTTAAGGGGTTCAGGAAACTATTCATTCATATCTGGCTTTCTCCCCCCCCCTAGATTACTGACGTCATCCGACACACACACACACACACACACACACACACACACACACACACACACACACACACACACACACACAGTAACAAGAACTAATTGTAGTAAAGTATACATATAATACAATAAACTTATGTCAAAAACGAATGTTATTAGTTCTTACTAGGAATTTATTCAATTTCTTTTTTAAAAAGGTGGGGCTAGGGTGGGTAGATTTTTTGGTTCAGCAAGTAGATTTTTGGGTGATTTGTCAAGCACTGGAGATAAATAAGAATTTTAATCAGTGTTAGGACCTGCAATATTTGGTCATGCCTTGAAGTGGCATGCAGGCTTAAAATGCTTTGGCCAAAGGGTTTAACTAGATTACCCTTTATTCAAGAGATATATAGGTATTTCACTGCATTTTTTTGTCATGTTGGATGTAGCTTTGGGCTTCTTTGTTTTTTGTTATATGGATTATAAAAGGGAACTATTAGGACTGGTAATTGAGCCCGGAAGAAGCCCTCCGAGGGAGGGGACGAAACACGTGTCGGCCCTTTTATCAGATTCAGATCAATGGCTGTGTCCTCTTGTTTTTAATTGTGGTTTATATATTTCCTTTTATATATAATTTGATGTGAATTGATATTTTTGAAATCGCAATTTTTGAAGAAATATTATTGCTGTATTTCATTTGTAAGGGGAAATTGAGTGCTCATATATTTTGTTTCATTTTGTAAGGAGTGTGTTCAAGATTCATGAGAGTACAGTAAAAACGGAAATGTAAAAGGCATGTTTTAAATATTGCTGTGTAGTGGAGACAGTTGTGAGAAAACACACCTGTAAAAATGCAAATGGTGAACCACACTTTGCATACCAAACACATTTATACTGATCCTACTGCTAAAAAAGGAAGTCAAAATCAAGAACCTTTTATTGGACAAATTATGGACACGTTTCTACGACCACCACTTAATTCCTTTAGAGCCATATAGGTCTGTACCAAACTGCTCTAACATTTATTTTGTTTTGGAGTTGGTCAAAAAGGCCAAATTAATCTATTACTACCAGAAATTATTTGACATAACCTCTGCATTTTTATTTTAAGAAGTGTACTGTACACACTTGTGTTCATTATTTGCCTACTTTTAAGCGTTGTCTACATTGTCTGGAATCGAAGTTGACTGATATGTCAAAATTCAGAGAGATGTAAAGGTCAGAGTTTTGTGTTCTTATATTATTTTAGTGTTCCACAATGTTCACCTTTAATTGTTTCGTTGTCTCGCCCACATGCAATTTACCACAGGGACATTTCAATAAACAATGCATTTACTGTCAAACAATTTTATAGACAATTCTTTGTCTTTCAAAAGGAAATATAAATATGCTGCTTTTAATCTTGCCCTGGGAGTTTACACTGTGAACGCAGGAAATAATAATCATTTACTTTTAATAATGCTGACAACGTACACTAGTCTGTACATAATAAATACCACATAATTGGCACGAGTGAAAAATTATTTTGTCTATAAATTTAGCATAATGACAGCCGTAGTCATCCCCTTCAAAGTCAAACATATAGGACTTTATGAAAAGAGTTTACAGCTGTGAGATCTGCTCAAAACATTTACAGGGATCCTGTATGTATATAACAAAAGACAAGAAAGCCCCAATGCTACAGCCAATATTACAAATTATTCAGTACATTACGATGTATTTTATCTATATTCTTTTGTCATAAATATGGGTCATTTGTTCAATACTTTGGCCAAAACATTTTAAGCCTACCACCACGTCAAGGTAAAACCATTTCAATAGGTCCTACACTACGAATATTATACAGTCTCATGTATTTCTCCCACTTTCATACATTGGGTCACTATCCTTGTAGAACTCCAATTGACAGAAATATATATACAATGTAGTGAGTTTGGGTTTTGAGTTGGCTAAGACTGTATGAATAAATGTAGAAGTGTTACCTTATAGTGTAGCTAATAGTGTCACAAGCATCATTATTACCCAAGAATTACAGAAACCCCAATATTGATGTTATGTAAGAATGAATGTCAAAAAGTACATGAAGTAATTACTACCGGACAACTACTATATGCACACACTTATAAATGCACTTTTTACTAGCTGCCAGAAAGAACTGTCAATAGCAAATGGCAATATAGAACATCCCCTACATTGAGCAAGTCAGTACATCTCTGCGCAGTAGGCTGAAAAAATTAGATTGAATAGTCCTCAAGGCAAAGATTCTGCTCAGCATACTCGTAAACTCAACTAGTGTGTCAATCTGTGTCCTTTGTCAGAGATCTGCAAGGCAACATTATCTATTTATAACGGACAAACGTTGCACTGGGGTTTCTGTGTTGCCTTTCTCTAGATCAATATAAACAAAGTATGAATATTGCATCTACTTAGAATTTAGCAAGGTTGAACATGCTGTATGTCATTTTTATTTTTATTTAACAAACTACTTTAAAGCAGAAGCTCCCACTGCTCTTTTTTTCTTTTAAAGCATGTTAGCAAAAAAGGCTATTTTTTTTTTATAGCTCCGAGGACACTCCCGGCTCCCTAGATACATGCCAAGAAAAGTAGCGCATTCCAGTCCCCTTCAAATAAAACAAAAAGGCAGTTTAAATCTCCAAGGTCGATAGGAAGCCGCAAGTGCATCCTTTGCGGCTTCCTATTGGCCCGCATGACACAGGGAATTTACAAACCAAGAAGCACCGACAATACCTTTACAAGAATACATCTCCAGGAATCCGGGAGTACCCTGGAGCAGAAAATAATTGCTCCAGGAATGCCCTGCTACTCCAAAAAAAAAAAAAAGGAGGTGGGAATACTGCTTTATTTCTGTATAGTGGTATTACGCATGTTTTAATAGCAAATTATAAGCATGCACTATTGGCCAAAACATGGTTTATTGATATTTTGAAACAGGAAAGTACATATGTTTTAACCAGTTGCATTTAAGATGAAATACAGCAGTAGTCATTCTAAAATGTACATTTCGAGCCTGCGAATGTGCCCATCATTTGTAGCAACATCTCAGCAAGAAAAAGGAAGTGGCAAATTGATAAAGACTGTGCACTGTGCCCATGGTATTAAAGGGGTTAACAGTGCACAGCCACAGAGAGACAGCAAAATGAAAAAAACAAAACTCTATTTATTGAAAAAACATCATTTAAAAAGGAGATATGGCGCTCTCCTTAGCGTTTCGTACCCAGTGGTACTTTATTAAGGAGAGATTGGATCTTCACAAGCGGCTGCACGCCATTCTTGGAAGACACAGATTCAGGGTGATAGAAGAAGATTTGAAATGTGACCGTGTATTTTTTTTTTGTCTAGAGACATCCCAATGAGGCTTTGAGGGGTGGATTCAGTTTCACCAACTCATTGGTTTCAGAGACCACCTGTCCCTTGCCATAATCATTAGACTCCTCACTCTTTATCATTAACACATTTTTGGAAGTTTGAACCTCACCCCTTTTTCTCTCTTTTTTTTACTGTATCTCCACTCACTATTATCAGTATATGCATACACTGGTGATCCAGAACTTGAGCACCCAATACCACTGCTTTTTTGTATCTATTACATGGAGAGCATTACCTGAAATGATCTGCTAACTGCTCCTCAGCTTGTTTTTTCATCCGAATCTTCCGCCGATAAATTTCTAGGTTTTCTTCTGCTTTCCTTTTCTTTACTTCTTCGTGGCCAATGCCGCTACGATCTATTGGTAATTGTAACACACTGCTTATTTAATTTAATATCTATATATGACCAACACATGACTGGATATACATATGTCCCTTAGATGGTGATATATATACTTGCACTTACAGTTTTATATATTTATATTCTAATTAGGTGTTTTGGGGTTTGCGCTTTCTTCTCCTGCTACTCATATTTGTATGCCTACACACATTTTCCCTCTATTTAAATATACACACAATAATGAATACAATATTTTACATGAACATATAAATGCTGCATATGTATACACACACACACACACACACACACACACACACACACACACACACACACACACACACAAAGAAACTGCATATATTCAGTGTAGGTACTTGCAAAACAGAGTTTACCTTGACATGGTTGGCAGGCTTCAATAATGTTTTGAACAAAAGATGCAACCAAATGATTCCTTTGTTACACAGACTTAGGTTCTAAATGTAAAAATGTCACTAGTTTATTTTAGTCCATTTGGAAGGAGTGTAGGAATTGTTCTTTGTTCTATCTATCCATATGCCTTTGTGTGGCGAATGCTATACACACACTGCCCCCTAGTGAATTCCTCGTGTGACATTGACACGTGACTCATGATAGAAAGAGAAACAGCCAATAGGAAAGGCTGTGGTAGAGGAGGGACTAAGAGGTACAGTAAGGAGTCAGTCTGAGTTGGAGCCCGAGTGATCTCAGGACCTACGTAGTCAAGTCCCATCTGCATGAAGACCCATCAAGGAGTAAAGAAGGCTACCAAGATGCAAGGGATAGCATTTCCATAGAGAGAGCTGAGATGGTTTGTCAGAGTTCAGGACGAGCCCCACCAATTGGGTAACAGGTGCAGTGAATAAAACAAAAAGAAGGGATCCTCCGATACAGACAATGGTACCGAAGGCTTTTCGAAGAATAGGCCTGCCATGGTTACACTAACAGAAATAAGAAATCCAACATTGTTCCGGCACCAACACACAGTCCCCCTCATAACAAAGGGACACAGGAAGATATTGATACATGACTGTGCAGTATTTGAACACACTGTAATACTATGTACATGATCCTCCGATTGAAGATCACGTTTATGTCTGCCTATCTGTGGTAATAAAAGGTTTATATAAACACGTTTGTTAGTCAAGGCCAGGTGTCGTCTCCAATTATCTGACTCTTTTGGACGCATGCTCGGTACGTGGGTTTGTACTGTTATAACGGGGAGTAAGAGACTTAGGCCCCCACCTTAGTGTATAAAACCTAGTCTAAGGGAAAAGAAATTGATGTTACATGGAAACCTGTGCAATCGGGACAGCGCTTGGAGGTTATATGTTATAGATCAGGACTCAGGATACTGTGAGATAACGTGCACCTTAATCCACAAGACATCTTCTGGAGATTAATGACCATTTGGCTGTTCTGTCTTGAGTGGGGATACGACTGTTGGATGTCACCATGGAAACCGCTCTAAAGGAAGGAGCGCATGCGCACATGCGGAGGAGATTGAAGAGACATTTATTCTCTCTGTGAGCCACTGTAGGCTTGGGGGAAGGATATTTTGGCGCCAAGACTTAAAACAAACACTATAAAATGCCAGTGTGTACTACACTGGCAGAGGTGGAATAAAGGTGATAGGCGGTCACTGCGAGATGGGAATCAGCCAAACTTGAAGTAAAATCAGCTTTATTGAATCAAAGTGCTGGACATCACAGAGAGAGAAACTCTCGTCATGGGACTTTATCAAAGAGTCTTTTTGATAAAGACTGTCAAATCTGATAAATCATGACACGGTGTAATATGTCATGTGTGGTTGTTCATCTGCGGTTGTATTTAACTAATTTTAAGACCTGCTAAGGAACAGATGATTGTTATTATGTCCTGATATGTAAAACCATAGAATTCAAAGAGGGTTCACTTTCTTTTTCTGTGTGTGTGTGTGTGTGTGTGTGTGTGTGTGTGTGTGTGTGTATGTGTGTGTATATATATATATATATTTCCATTTGCTATATATATACACATATATAATAAAAAAAAACAGAAGCAGGGCACGGACAAAACAAAAAATAAAGGTAAAGGGAGGGTGCACACTGTCCAAAAAGATACAGAAAAAGGAAAAAAGGGACAGGCACTCATATATGCAAAAAAGTAAAATTTATTGAGTGAATTTATTAACGTTTCGGTCCCCACTGGGACCTTGTGTGCATCCATATATACATAAAATAAATGAGTGTTTCTTCACTGTGGCGCAATTCAAAATATTTATACCCAACTAAGAGAACTAGAGGCACTACCTTTTGAATGGGACAGATTAACCTCTCCTCACACAGATGTTGTTCTTTATAGCAGGACAAAGGTCCTAGGACCAAGTTTGTGGTAAAATATTTTATATAAATAGGAGTGCTAAACTCAGGTGTTGTTTCATACAGTAGGTAAAACTAAACAAGTAAGAATGACCCCACAAAGCATACGTTTTACAATTACATACAGCAAGAGACTTTAAAATTACAATCTAGCCACCTTAGCATAACAAAATTATTATTTGTATTTCTTTCATTCTGTTTACAGAAATTCTAAACTGCTTAAACTTTTGGAATTGCACATGCTACCTGCCAAAGTTTTCCAAATTGCAGTAAAATACTATTCTATACTATATAATAATGTTCCCCTAAATACTATAATTTGTAAAACCAGGATGACATTTTAGCCTTGCTTCAACTGAAATGCACAACGGATTGAACTTAATTGTCCAAAATGTAATAATTCCAGTTATTTACCTTCATTATAACCGTTTTATACCATGTAATCTTTTTGCCCCATAATTTTCCACATAAGGTAAAATACATGTTTAAAGACCCACGCTTTCAGATGGTTAATACGCAGAAGCTGTGAACAAGCAATTATTTAACTAGTATGGTCATTTAAAAATGATAGTGGGGTACCGATATTGAACACAGTATAAAGCATATAAAGCATAAAGATATAGCAGTATCCTAGCTAAAAATAGTACTTAAAGAATAATAATCTGATCTCTGTGAGCAGATTACATTAAGTAGTTGCCCTGTAAGGCCACGGATCGCCTTCAGTCCTGGCAGAGACTGGTAATAATAGTTTAGATCTCCCCAGGGTAAGTGGTCTGGCAAGAGGTTATGAGCTTCCTTTCTAGATGGGTCTCTATGTTTATGGAAGTGCTTGTAGATTTTTTTGTGTGAGAGTGATTGTGTAAGGGAGCCTTGGGGGTCCCTCCTCGCCAGCCACAGGCCCTAGACTCTCTCAAACTTAGCGACTTTGTCATTTAGAAGGATTGTTAGTTTCTCCATCAGGAAGATGTGCCATATTCTTTTTTCTACTTCTAATATTGTTGAGCATTTTTGTCTCCAGGAGGCCACAATACAACATCTTGTTGCCGTGAGTATATGTTTCATTAACATAAAGGCATGTTTCGCGATATCTTCTTGGCGTTTATTGAAAAGGGCCTGCCATGGACTAGGGACAATCCTAAATAAACTAAATATGAGGTCATAGGCCTGTTTCCATAAAGACTCCACATCAGGACATTTCCACCATTGTACCCACTCTCTTGCAACCTCTAAAGAAAAGCGTGGATTATGTTTTGTACATTTTGTGTAAGCCTGAGAGGCAAAAGATATCACTTGTATATGACTTTATAACCGTTTTCTTTTGTAATAGCGTTAATTAAAGTGATGGCTAGTTTGTCCCGAATCTCCTCCAACTCCAGGACTTCCCTAATATCCTCCTCCCATTGTCGCATAAAGATGGGCTTTGTGTCTGCACTACTGGGGATTATATGTCGATACAATATGGAGATCGAGCCTGTGTTCAAGGGACTCGTTCTACATATAGACTCAAAAAGGGTACCATTGCATGAGGATACTCCTAGAATTTGTGAGCTAACAAAATGTCTCAGTTGGCGGTATCTGAAGAGTTCCCCTTAGGCTGCGTGTATAGTGCGTCGATGTCGACACGACAGGTGACATCACCCGTCGCCACCATCGAAAGTTATATTTCGCCGTGCGGTGGCGTCTCGGGTTTCCGGCCACTTGATTGGTTCAATTGCCGTCACATGACGTGACAGCCCTTGAAAGAAGAAAATTTAAAACAACTTACCGTCATTTTCTTTTCCTGGAACCATGGCAGTGGGCACATAGTTACCCTCCCTATGTATGTCTAATGCCTATGTGCCCACTGCCATGGTTCCAGGAAAAGAAAATTACGGTAAGTTGTTTTAAATTTTCTTCTATCCTGATCACCCTGGCAGTGGGCACCATTGGGACATACCCAAGCAGTGAAAATGTTTAGGGAGGGATACATCAGAATGAACAACACCAGTTAATGCCTTATCAGTTTGACCTTTATTAATACACCTTACACTTATTTCACTACAGATTCTAACACTACGACCAAAGCTTGCGTCAGCTAATGATTGTACATCTAGTCTGTAGTATTTCAAGAATGTATTGAATGGGGACCAGACTGCCGCTTTGCATATCTGTCCTGGTGTAGCCTGGGCTTCAAATGCCCATGAAGTACACATGGCCCCTGTAGAATGAGCTTTAATGTTCAAAGGTTTATCTTGTCCTTTGCTTTCATAAGCCTTTTCAATACAAGACTGGGAAATTGTTGTCTTTGATGCTGCTTGACCTTTCTTCGGTCCCTCTGGAATGATGAATAGTCTGTCTGACTTTCTAATATGTCGCATCCTTTCCAGGTACACTTTTAGACATCTTACCACGTCTAATTTGTGTAGTCTTTCTTCTTTCTTATTCTTTGGTTCTGGACAGAATGACGGAATCACAATTTCTTGATTCATATGGAACTGTGATACAACTTTTGGCAGGAATTGATGTACTGGTCTGAGAACTGCCTTGTCTTGATGTATGACTAGGAATGGTTCCTTGGCTGATAGAGCCTGTAGTTATCCCACTCTCCTTGCTGAGGTGATTGCTATCAAAAACGCCATTTCCCATGATAACCATTTTAAGCCTATCTCCTGTATAGGTTCAAACGGAGCTGCTGTTAGTACATCCAATACCAGGGACAAGTCCCATGTAGGTACCCTGTTCTTGATTTGAGGCCTTAACCTTTTAACTGCCTGGAAGAATCTGATGATCAATCTTTCCATTGCCAGATTTCTTTCCAACAAGGCTGATAGTGCAGACACCTGTATTTCCAATGAGCTAAGACTGAGACCTTTCTCAAATCCTTTTTGCAGGAACTCCACTATTGATACAATTCTAGGTGAAAGGAAATTTTCTTTTTCTTTTTCACACCAATCGCGAAAGCAAAGCCAGATTTTATGGTATACTTTCGATGTGGAACTTTTCCTTGCTTGTAAAAGGGTTTGGATTGTTTTGTCTGAACAACCTTTCAGTCTCAATGTTTCCCGCTCAATCGCCATGCCGTCAAGCCCATTGTTTGGCATTCGGATGACATATTGGCCCCTGTCGCATCAACCCTTTGCGATCTGGTATGTGCCATGGTGTATCTACTGCCATATTTACCAAGTGTGTGAACCAAAGCCTTCTTGGCCAGTAGTGTGCTACGAATATCACCTCTGCTTTGTCTTCCCTGATTTTCCTGATTGTTTTCGGAATTAGGGGAATTGGAGGGAACAGGTATGCCAACTTGAAGTGCCATTTGAAACAGAGCATCTGTACCTTATGCGCTTGGATGAAACTGTCTGGCACAGTAGTTCCTTACCTTGCGGTTTTGGTGTGTCGCCATGAGATCTATGTCTGGCTGACCCCATCGCTCTACCAGTTCTTGAAGCACCTGTGGATCTAATGCCCATTCTCCTGGGTATATGATGTTCCGACTTAGAAAGTCTGCTGTGACATTTTCTAGTCCTGGGATATGTATGGCTGTAATTTCCGACAAGTGGCACTCTGCCCACAAGAGGATTTCTGCTTTGAGGTTCATCAGCTTTCTGCTCCTGGTTCCTCCTTGTTTGGCTATATACTTGACAACTGACCTGTTGTCTGATTCTATTTTTATACAACCACCTCTTATATGGTCTTGGAAAGCTTCTAAGGCCCTTTGTACTGCTTTTAGTTCCAGCAGATTTGATGGAAGATGCTTTTCCTGGTTTGTCCAGGTTCCTTGCACCAATGTTTCTCTCATCTGGGCACCCCAACCTGCGTTGCCCGCATCTGTTGTAATTCTTACCCAGTGCACTTGTTGTAGTGTTAGTCCTTTTTCCAGGTTTCGGGTATCTTCCCACCACTTTAATTCCTGTTTTGTGTGTGGGTGTAACAAGATTCTTTGTCTTGTGTCCTTGTGCTTCCCGTTCCATTGTTGCAGAAGTCTCATATGTATTGCTGCCCATTTTGTGATGCTTAATGTTGAAGCGAATTTCCCTAGGAGCGTCATGCATTCTTCTGCTGAAGTCCTGGTAGCTTTCCTGAGCTTCTTTGTTTGCATGGCTATGTCTTGCCTCTTTGCGTCTTGTAGTCTCACTTCTCCTTTTGCTGTATCGAATTCTACCCCCAGATATCTTAACAGCTGAGTGGGCATGAGATGGCTCTTGTCTCTGTTTATTAACCAACCGTGGTGTTCCAGGAAGGTTATTACCATCTTCTGGTCTTGCTGGAGTTTCTTCAGACTCCTTGATTTTACCAGGATGTCGTCCAGGTATGGGTATATTTCTATCCCTCTTTCTCTCATTTCTGCCACTAGAGGGGCTAGAACCTTTGTAAACGTCCTTGGGGAAGTCGCCAGACCAAATGGCAGTGCTGTGTACTGACAAAGATCTTGATTTACTGCAAACCTTAGGAATCTTTGATGTCCCTTTGCTATGGGCACATGTAGATAAGCGTCTTTTAAGTCTATCGCCACCATCCAGTCTCCTGGTTGTACCTCTTGAATAATCCGGTTCAACGACACCATCTTGAATTTTCTTATTCTCAAGAATAAATTTACCTTCCTTAGGTCTAGGATTGCTCTGTAATCCCCTGTAGGTTTTTTTACTAGAAAAATCCTGGAATAAATTCCGCTTCCTCTGTCTTCCTGAGGTACCTTCTTTATTACTTCTGCTTGTAATAATTTGTTTAAAGCCGAATTCATCTGCCTTCTTTTCCTTGGACTGTATATATGTTATTACATCCATATTTCTTCTTGGCATCTCCCTGAATTCTATACTGTACCCCTGACGAATGGTCTGTAATACCCAATTGTCCTGTATTGTTGGGGCCCATGTTGCAGAAAACTGCTTCAGTCGCCCTCCTACTGACAACTGCTGGGCCCTCTGACCTTCATGTGGATTTATTCTTTGTGAATGATCCTCTTCCGCCACGAAAAAGCCGGTTCTGGCCGCCCCTCTATGTTGTTTGTCTTGGGAATGACCTACCAGGTCTATATGCCTTTGCTTCTTTATACTGGTTTCTATTAGCCTGTTGGAAACCGAATCTTCTGGCTCTGTTTTCCTGAGGTAAAAAAGTGCTCATACCTCCTGATGCTTTTGTTATTATCGCATCCAGTTTGTTACCGAAAAGGAACTCACCTTTAAATGGTAATCCACACAAGCTGTTCTTTGATGCTGTGTCAGCCATCCACTGTCTGAGCCATAAAGCCCTTCTTGCTGATACCGCCATGTTCTTTGATGCTGTGTCAGCCATCCACTGTCTGAGCCATAAAGCCCTTCTTGCTGATACCGCCAGCGCCATAGATTTGGCTGCTAATTTTACTGCATCCAATGAGGCTTCCGCTATGTAATCTGTTGCCCATTTTACTTCTGACAGTGCTTTAAGAATAGCACTTCTTTACGCCTTTGTCTATTGCCTCTTCAATGTTGGCAATCCACACTCGCATAGCCCTTGCTGCTGACGTAGTTGCTATGGCAGGTTTGTAGGATGTTCCTGCGGTAACGTATGTTTTTTTTTTTTTTTTAATACATAATCCATCTTCCTATCCATAGCGTCCTTCAATGACGCAGCTTCCTCTATTGGGATTGTGGTCTTTTTTACTATTCTGGAAATAGCAGTATCCACCTTTGGGCTGACCTTCCAAAATTTTACCTCCTCTTGTAGGAATGGATACATCTTCCTATACCTTTTAGGCGTAAATACTCTGGCGTCAGGTCGAGCCAGTTCCACCTGAATGAGGTCCTTAATTACTTGATGGATAGGAAAGACTCTACCTTTTCTTTGTCTCGCCCCAAAAAGTTTATCCTTCTTGTGGGTTAACTCCTCGGTGTCTTCTAGTTCCAATGCCTGTCTCATGGCTTTGATGAGTGGATCCACCATTTCTACATCAAATTCAGATTCCTCCTCCTGAATATCTTGATCTGATGAATCCCTTTCACACTCTGATATCTGAAAACAATCAATGTCAGACTCATCTGATGAAAAACCTTTCCCCTTATTCAGACTGGTTTGGGATCTAGATCTTTCTGCGCAGGGTTAACAGCTTGCTGGACTGCCGCATCAAAACTCTGTTTAACAGCCTCCTTCATCAATACAAGGAAAGTGCTCATTTGTTCACTGGTATCCCCTGCAGCTGCCTTAAGACAATTTTCACATAATTGCTTCCCTATTAGGGCTGGTTTCTCACAAGCTGAACACCATTTAGTTTTCTTAGCAACCTTTATTTTATGTTGCAGGGATTCCCCTGTCCCTTTTGAAGACCCTGCTTTTGGGAGGGTAACCACCGAACTATATTATAAAAACAAAATAAATACTAAACATACACCCTAATGTATATAGACCATCTCTCTTTCCCATGTAGAACTAAAACTAAGGACTCACCTAGTTTTGGGAACTGAAGTTTTGGGTGTTTCCATTTTCGAATTCATTTCCAGCACTTGGCTTCTCCCAGCTGAGCGTTCCATGCTGCAGCTCTCACACACACATACACACAGTGTGTTCGTCGCTTTTATGACGTATCAAGTGTCTGTGCACGCACCTGCCGGCCGGAACGTGACGCGCGCACTCTCGTGCACTGTTCCCTGT
>NC_134486.1:145773177-145775677 GCF_040206685.1 Ascaphus truei
AATGAATAAGCTATGTAGTCAGACATTGCTTGTATTGTAAAAGACACGTCCCAAAAGTCACGCCACTAATATGTCCTGCCCCTAAATCACGCCTCTAATCAAAGCTACGCCCAAGACACCTAGGATACGCCTATGTTACACCTAGGATACGCCTATGTTACGCTATGTTACGCCTCTAACCAATATCTTCTTTTTGAAGTGAAACTTCCTTAGTGGCACCTCATTCAAACTAGGGCAAAAAAGAATTGTGGAGACAGAAATGAAATGGATGTGACGTCAGTGCTGGCAGTTGAGGCCGGGCTGTCTTCTGCCTCAGCCCGACCCCAACACTGACATCACACCCGCACCACAAATCAGATGCGGCGGCCGGCGGCGATAGCCGCCAGCGCCGCTCCTAATGGCCCCCGCTCCCCCCACACGGCCGCAAATGCGGCGCCGGCGGCGATAGCCGCGGCACCGCTCCTAACGCTACTATACGTCCCAGTGACGTCAGGCGCTGGTGGGGGAACTCCGTCAGCTGTCTGAAGCTGCTCCGGTCCCACCGCTGTTATTCCTCTTATGTCAGAAGCATACAGACTCCTCTGTCACCCTGCAAGTCTCCCTGCCCCGGAGCAAACACTCATGGCCCCGGCTTTGCACTCCTCTGTCACCCTGCAAGTCCCCCTGCCCCCGGAGCAAACACACTCAAACACACTGACACAAACAAACACACATAATTACATACACATACCTCCGCAGGTGGGCTTGCTGCCACAGGATACACGGGCTGGAGAGTCCTCTGCCGCGGGGCTGGACACTCCTCTGCGCCGGGCTGGGAGACTCCTCTACCGCGGGGCGGGAGACTCCTCTGCGGCGCCGTTCCCCGCCCACTGCCATGCCACGCGCCACGCATGCGCAGAAGCGGCTGGCAGAACGGCGCCTGGGAATAGGGTGGTTTGAGCGCGCCGCCGGGGGGGGGGGTGGGGAAGGGGGGAGCTTGAGAGCGCCGCCGGGGGGGGGAGCTTGAGCGCGCCGCCGGGGGGGGAGCTTGAGCGCGCCGCCGGGTTGTGGGGAATGGGGGGAGCTTGAGCGCGCCGCCGGGTTGTGGGGAAGGGGGGAGCTTGAGCGCGCCGCCGGTTGTGGGGAAGGGGGGAGCTTGAGCGCGCCACCGGGTTGTGGGGGGAAGGGGGGAGCTTGAGCGTGCCGCCGGGGGGTGGGGAAGGGGGGAGCTTGAGCGCGCCGCCGGGGGTGGGGGGGGTATCTGCTCACAAGACTCAGACTGAGCCCCCCGGGTCCGCAGCTCCGTCGGGGGTGGGGGGAGTCAGGAGAGAGGGGGCAGGACACAGACAGAGAGACACGGTACACACAGAGAGATACACATACACTGACAGACACACACACACTGACAGAACGCACACACTGACATACACACATTGACTGACACACACATTGACTGACACATACACACAATGACACACACACACTTACTCTGACGCACACACACACACTGACTGACACACACACACACACACACACTTACTCTGACGCAGCACACACTCTGACGCACGCGCACACACTCTGACGCACGCGCACACACTGACGCCACGCACGCGCACACACTGACGCACGCACGCGCACACTCTGACACACACTGACACACGCACGCACACCCCAGTGATGTACCGAACACCGCCCCTGAATGATGTGCCTATTCCTTCCCCCCCACTGTGAGCTCCCCCACCCGCTCAACATTCATGATGCTGGTACTGCTGCCAATAAACACATACACACACACACTGACGCATGCACACTTTGACGCACGCGCACGCACACTGACTGTCACACATACGCACACACACTGACTGACACACATACACACGCACACTGACTGACACACATACACTCACTGACCGACACAGAGAGACATTCACACAACACAGAGAGAGAGAGACATACACTCACACACACACACACACACACACACAAAATGACTGACACAAATACACACACTGACCGGTACAGATACATACACTGACAGGCACAGATACATACTGCACCGACTACACTTTATTCGAGCAAATACCCGGTATGTACCTGGCAGAAACCTGGAATGCGCCGCTCCTAACCTCTGACAAGCCCCGTTGCATTTGCCTTCCAGCCTGGGTTCATGCCTGGCTGATGGGCGGCTGATCTGTTAAATGATAATGATTAGGATTTAATAGGCCTGCAATGCTTCGCGTGTCTACCAGATGGCATAAATTCATGAATTGTAATGCAGTTCTATATATATATACTGTCCAGTATTGCAGCCAGGGGGAATAAAATGCTTCAATCCCTGCTTGGAAAATAACTCAATGCACTCGGGCAGAAAACAGTCACAAACCTCAATACACCCGGGTATACCGAATTCGTGGGACTAGCCAAGCTCGAATAAAGTGTGTCGCCAGTGTACACTGACTGACACACACACACACAAACAAACACATACATACTCACTGACTGACACACTGACACATGTGTG